>NW_027552490.1:47682-82813 GCF_045843805.1 Urocitellus parryii | reverse complement strand
AGTCTCTGCTTGGGCTTACTTCAGTAGAACACAAACCATAGGTCGACTTGGAACTTATTATGTGCAAAGTTTCAAATAGCTAGCACAAACCATGTTTGATTTAGAGTTCCAACTACTTGTATCCATATCGGAGAAAACAGAGTGAAACCTAAAAATGAAAACGGTTACTGCAAAGGAACGGTTTAACCTAGAAGAACGAAATTTGGTGAGAAAGTGGGATTGGTGTACTGATCATTACCTGCAAGTATCATCAAGATTGGGTGAAAAATGTACGCTGAGATTTGTCGCTTGGCAACCCCTTTCAATGAAAGTGATTCTCCTCTGTTTCTGCTTGGGGCTACTTCCATAGGACACAAACCATAGCGATAGAACTTGGAACTACATTATTGTGCCAAGTTTCAAAGAGCTAGCACAAACCGTGTTTGATTTAGAGTTCCAAATACATGTATCCATAGAGGAGAAAACAGAGTGAAACCTAAACATGAAAACGGTTACTGCAAAGGAACGGTTTAACCTAGAAGAACGAAATTTGGTGAGCCAAGTGGGATTGGTGTACTGATCATTACCTGCATGTATCATCAAGAGTGGGTGAAAAAATATTTGCTGAGATTTCCGGAAACTCTCGTTTTTTGGAACCTTGGCAACCCCTTTCAATGAAAGTGATTCTCGTCAGTCTCTGCTTGGGGCTACTTCAGTAGAACACAAACCATAGCGATAGAACTTGGAACTATATTATTGTGCAAAGTTTCAAATAGCTAGCACAAACCATGTTTGATTTAGAGTTCCAACTACTTGTATCCATATCGGAGAAAACAGAGTGAAACCTAAAAATGAAAACGGTTACTGCAAAGGAACGGTTTAACCTAGAAGAACGAAATTTGGTGAGAAAGTGGGATTGGTGTACTGATCATTACCTGCAAGTATCATCAAGATTGGGTGAAAAAATGTACGCTGAGATTTCAGGAAACTCGTAGTTTTTTGGTCGCTTGGCAACCCCTTTCAATGAAAGTGATTCTCCTCTGTTTCTGCTTGGGGCTACTTCCATAGGACACAAACCATAGCGATAGAACTTGGAACTACATTATTGTGCCAAGTTTCAAAGAGCTAGCACAAACCGTGTTTGATTTGGAGTTCCAAATACATGTATCCATATCGGAGAAAACAGAGTGAAACCTAAAAATGAAAACGGTAACTGCAAAGGAACGGATTAACCTAGAAGAACGAAATTTGGTGAGCCAAGTGGGATTGGTGTACTGATCATTACCTGCGAGTATTATCAAGATTGGGTGAAAAAATGTTTGCTGAGAATTCAGGAAACTCTTGTTTTTTGGAAGCTTGGCAACCCCTTTCAAAGAAAGTGATTTTCGTCAGTCTCTGCTTGGGGCTACTTCTATATGACAGAAACCATAGCGATATAACTTGGAACTACATTATTGTGCCAAGTTTCAAAGTGCTAGCACAAAGCATGTTTGATTTAGAGTTCCAAATACATGTATCCATATAGGAGAAAGCAGAGTGAAACCTAAAAATGAAAACGGTTACTGCAAAGGAACGGTTTAACCTAGAAGAACAAAATTTGGTGAGCCAAGTGGGATTGGTGTACTGATCATTACCTGCAAGTATCATCAAGATTGGGTGCAAAAATGTTCGCTGAGTTTTCAGGAAACTGGTAGTTTTTTGGAAGCTTGGCAACCCCTTTGATTGAAAGTGATTCTCGTCACTCTCTGCTTGGGGAAACTTCCATAGGACACAAACCATAGCGATAGAACTTAGAACTACATTATTGTGCCAAGTTGGAAAGAGCTAGCACAAACCGTGTTTGATTTAGAGTTCCAACTACATGTATCCAAATAGGAGAAAACAGAGTGAAAACTAAACATGAAAACGGTTACTGCAAAGGAACGGTTTAACCTAGAAGAACGAAATTTGGTGAGCCAAGTGGGATTGGTGTACTGATCATTATCTGCAAGTATCATCAAGATTGGGTGAAAAAATGTTTGCTGAGATTTCAGGAAACTCGTAGTTTTTTGGAAGCTTGGCAACCCCTTTCAATGAAAGTGATTCTCGTCAGTCTCTGCTTGGGGCTACTTCAATAGGACACAAACCATAGCGATAGAACTTGGAACTACATTATTGTGCCAAGTTTCAAAGAGCTAGTACAAACCCTGTTTGATTTAGAGTTCCAAATACATGTATCCATATAGGAGAAAACAGAGTGAAACCTAAACATGAAAACGGTTAGTGTAAAGGAACGGTTTAAGCTAGAACGAAATTTGGTGAGCCAAGTGGGATTGGTGTACTGATCATTACCTGCAAGTATCATCAAGATTGGGTGAAAAAATGTTTGCTCAGATTTCAGGAAATCTTAGTTTTTTGGAATATTGGCGACCCATTTCAATGAAAGTGATTCTCGTCAGTCTCTGCTTTGGGCTACTTCAATAGGACACGAACCATAGCGATAGAACTTGGAACTACATTATTGTGCCAAGTTTCAAAGAGCTAGCACAAACCGTGTTTGATTTAGAGTTCCAACTACATTTATCCATATAGGAGAAAACAGAGTGAAACCTAAAAATGAAAAGGGTTACTGCAAAGGAACGGTTTAACCTAGAAGAACGAAATTTTGTGAGCCAATTGGGATTGGTGTACTGATCATTACCTGCAAGTATCATCACAATTGGGTGAAAAAATATTTGCTCAGATTTCAGGAAATCATAGTTTTTTGGAGTATTGGCGACCCCTTTCAATGAAAGTGATTCTTGACAGTCTCTGCTTGGGGCTACTTCAGTAGGACACAAACCATAGCGATAGAACTTGGAACTACATTATTGTGTCAAGTTTCAAAGAGCTAGCACAAACCGCGTTTGATTTAGAGTTCCAATTACATGTATCCATATAGGAGAAAACAGAGTGAAACCTAAACATGAAAACGGTTACTGCAAAGGAACGGTTTAACCTAGAAGAACGAAATTTGGTGAGCCAAGTTGGACTCTTGTACTGATCATTACCAGCAAGTATCATCAGGATTGGGTGAAAAAATGTTTGCTGAGATTTCAGGAAACTCGTAGTTTTTTGGAAGCTTGGCAACCCCTTTCAATGAAAGTGATTCTCGTCAGTCTCTGCTTGGGGCTACTTCAATAGGACACAAACCATAGCGATACAACTTGGAACTACATTATTGTGCCAAGTTTCAAAGAGCTAGCACAAACCGTGTTTGATTTAGAGTTCCAACTACATGTATCCATATAGGAGAAAACCGAGTGAAACCTAAACATGAAAACGGTTTCTGCAAAGGAACGGTTTAACCTAGAAGAACGAAATTTGGTGAGCTAAGTGGCATTGGTGTACTGATCATTACCTGCAAGTATCATCAAGACTGGGTGAAAAAATGTTTGCTGAGATTTCAGGAAACTCCTAGACTTTGGAAGCTTGGCAACACCTTTCAATGAAAGTGATTCTCGTCAGTCTCTGCTTGGGGCTACTTCAATAGGACACAAACCATAGCGATAGAACTTGGAACTACATTATTGTGCCAAGTTTCAAAGAGCTAGCACAAACCGTGTTTGATTTAGAGTTCCAAATACATGTATCCATAGAGGAGAAAACAGAGTGAAACCTAAACATGAAAACGGTTACTGCAAAGGAACGGTTTAACCTAGAAGAACGAAATTTGGTGAGCCAAGTGGGATTGGTGTACTGATCATTACCTGCATGTATCATCAAGAGTGGGTGAAAAATATTTGCTGAGATTTCCGGAAACTCTCGTTTTTTGGAACCTTGGCAACCCCTTTCAATGAAAGTGATTCTCGTCAGTCTCTGCTTTGGGCTACTTCAGTAGAACACAAACCATAGCGATAGAACTTGGAACTATATTATTGTGCCAAGTTTCAAAGAGCTAGCACAAACCGTGTTTGATTTAGAGTTCTATCTACATGTATCCATATAGGAGAAAACAGAGTGAAACCTAAACATGAAAACGGTTACTGCAAAGGAACGGTTTAACCTAGAAGAACGAAATTTGGTGAGCCAAGTTGGATTGGTGTACTGATCATTACCTGCAAGTATCATCAAGATTGGGTGAAAAAATGTTTGCTGAGATTTCAGGAAACTGGTAGTTTTTTGGAAGCTTGGCAACCCCTTTAAATGAAAATGATTCTCGTCAGTCTCTGCTTGGGGCTACTTCAGTAGAACACAAACCATAGCGATAGAACTTGGAACTATATTATTGTGCAAAGTTTCAAATAGCTAGCACAAACCATGTTTGATTTAGAGTTCCAACTACTTGTATCCATATCGGAGAAAACAGAGTGAAACCTAAAAATGAAAACGGTTACTGCAAAGGAACGGTTTAACCTAGAAGAACGAAATTTGGTGAGAAAGTGGGATTGGTGTACTGATCATTACCTGCAAGTATCATCAAGATTGGGTGAAAAAAATGTACGCTGAGATTTCAGGAAACTCGTAGTTTTTTGGTCGCTTGGCAACCCCTTTCAATGAAAGTGATTCTCCTCTGTTTCTGCTTGGGGCTACTTCCATAGGACACAAACCATAGCGATAGAACTTGGAACTACATTATTGTGCCAAGTTTCAAAGAGCTAGCACAAACCGTGTTTGATTTGGAGTTCCAAATACATGTATCCATATCGGAGAAAACAGAGTGAAACCTAAAAATGAAAACGGTTACTGCAAAGGAACGGATTAACCTAGAAGAACGAAATTTGGTGAGCCAAGTGGGATTGGTGTACTGATCATTACCTGCGAGTATTATCAAGATTGGGTGAAAAAATGTTTGCTGAGATTTCAGGAAACTCTTGTTTTTTGGAAGCTTGGCAACCCCTTTCAATGAAAGTGATTTTCGTCAGTCTCTGCTTGGGGCTACTTCTATATGACAGAAACCATAGCGATAGAACTTGGAAGTACATTATTGTGCCAAGTTTCAAAGAGCTAGCACAAACCGTGTTTGATTTAGAGTTCCAACTACATGTATCCATACAGGAGAAAACAGAGTGAAACCTAAAGATGAAAACGGTTACTGCAAAGGAACGGTTTAACCTACAAGAACGAAATTTGGTGAGCCAAGTGGGATTGGTGTACTCATCATTACCTGCCAGTATCATCAAGATTGGGTGAAAAAATGTTCTCTGAGATTTCAGGAAACTGGTTGTTTTTTGGTAGCTTGGCAACCCCTTTCAATGAAAGTGATTCTCGTCACTCTCTGCTTGGGGATACTTCCATAGGACACAAACCATAGCGATAGAACGTGGAACTACATTATTGTGCCAAGTTTCAAAGAGCTAGCACAAACCGTGTTTTATTTAGAGTTCCAACTACATGTATCCATATAAGAGAAAACAGAGTGAAACCTAAACATGAAAACGGTTACTGCAAAGGAACGGTTTAACCTAGAAGAACGAAATTTGGTGAGCCAAGTGGGATTGGTGTGCTGATCATTACCATCAAGATTGGGTGAAAAAATATTTGCTGAGATTTCAGGAAACTCGTAGTTTTTTGGAAGCTTGGCAACCCCATTCAATGAAAGGGATTCTCGTCAGTTTCTGCTTGGGGCTACTTCCATAGGACACAAACCATAGCGATACAACTTGGAACTACATTATTGGGCCACGTTTCAAAGAGCTAGCACAAACCGTGTTTGATTTAGAGTTCCAACTACATGTATCCATATAGGAGAAAACAGAGTGAAACCTAAACATGAAAACGGTTACTGCAAAGGAACGGTTTAATCTAGAAGAAAGAAATTTGGTGAGCCAAGTGGGACTGTTTTACTGATCATTACCTGCAAGTATCATCAAGATTGGGTGCAAAAATGTTTGCTGAGATTTCAGGAAACTCGTAGTTTTTAGGAAGCTTGCAACCCCTTTCAGTGAAAGTGATTCTCGTCATTCTCTTCTTTGGGCTACTTCAGTAGAACACAAACCATAGCGATAGAACTTGGAACTACATTATTGTGCCAAGTTTCAAAGAGCTAGCACAAACCGTGTTTGATTTACAGTTCCAAATACATATACCCATATAAGAGATAAAGAGAGTGAAACCTAAACATGAAAACGGTTACTGCAAAGAACGGTTTAACCTAGAAGAACGACATTTGGTGAGCCAAGTGGAATTGGTGTACTGATCATTACCTGCAAGTATCATCAAGATTGGGTGAAAAAATGTTTGCTGAGATTTCAGGAAACTCGTAGTTTTTTGGAACCTTGGCAACCCCTTTCAATGAAAGGGATTCTCGTCAGTTTCTGCTTGGGGCTACTTCCATAGGACTCAAACCATAGGGATAGAACTTAGAACTACATTATTGTGCCACGTTTCAAAGAGCTAGCACAAACCGTGTTTGATTTAGAGTTCCAACTACATGTATCCATATAGGAGAAAGCAGAGTGAAACCTAAACATGAAAACGGTTACTGCAATGGAACGGTTAAACCTAGAAGAACGAAATTTGGTGAGCCAAGTGGGATTGGTGTACTCATCATTACCTGCAAGTATCATAAAGTTTGGGTGCAAAAATGTTCGCTGAGATTTCAGGAAACTGGTAGTTTTTTGGAAGCTTGGCAACCCCTTTCAATGCAAGTGATTCTCGTCAGTCTCTGCTTGGGGCTACTTTAGTAGGACACAAACCATAGCGATAGAACTTGGCACTATATTATGGTGCCAAGTTTCAAAGAGCTAGCTCAAACCGTGTTTGATTTAGAGTTCCAACTACATGTATCCATAGAGGAGAAAACAGAGTGAAACCAAACATGAAACGGTTACTGCAAAGGAACGGTTTAACCTAGAAGAACGAAATTTGGTGAGCCAAGTGAGACTGTTGTACTGATCATTACCTGCAAGTATCATCAATTTGGGTGACAAAATGTATGCTGAGATTTCAGGAAACTGGTAGTTTTTGGAAGCTTGGCAATCCCTTTCAATGAAAGTGATTCTCGTCAGTCTCTGCTTGGGGCTACTTCAATAGGACACAAACCATAGCGATACAACTTGGAACTACATTATTGTGCCACGTTTCAAAGAGCTAGCACAAACCGTGTTTGATTTAGAGTTCCAACTACATGTATCCATATAGGAGAAAACAGAGTTAAACCTAAACATGAAAACGGTTACTGCAAAGGAACGGTTTAACCTAGAAGAACGAAATTTGGTGAGCCAAGTGGGATTGGTGTACTGATCATTACCTGCAAGTATCATCAAGATTGGGTGCAAAAATGTTCGCTGAGATTTCAGGAAACTGGTAGTTTTTTGGAAGCTTGGCAACCCCTTTCAATGAAAGTGATTCTCGTCAGTCTCTGCTTGGGGCTACTTCAGTAGAACACAAACCATAGCGATAGAACTTGGAACTACATTATTGTGCCAAGTTTCAAAGAGCTAGCACAAAACGTGTTTGATTTAGAGTTCCAACTACATGTATCTATATAGGAGAAAACAGAGTGAAACCTAAACATGAAAACGGTTTCTGCAAAGGACTGGTTTAACCTAGAAGAACGAAATTTGGTGAGCCAAGTGGGATTGGTGTTCTGATCATTACCTGCAAGGATCATCAAGATTGGGTGAATAAATGTACGCTGAGATTTCAGGAAACTCGTATTTTTTTGGAAACTTGGCAACCCCTTTCAATGCAAGTGATTCTCGTCAGTCTCTGCTTGGGGCTACTTTAGTAGGACACAAACCATAGCGATAGAACTTGGAACTACATTGTTGTGCCAAGTTTCAAAGAGCTAGCACAAACCGTGTTTGATTTAGAGTTCCAACTACATGTATCCATATAGGAGAAAACAGAGTGAAAACTAAATATGAAAACGGTTACTGCAAAGGAACGGTTTAACCTAGAGGAACGAAATTTGGTGAGCCAAGTGGGACTGTTGTACTGATCATTACCTGCAAGTATCATCAAGATTGGGTGAAAAAATGTTTGCTGAGATTTCAGGAAACTCGTAGTTTTTTGGAGCTTGGCAACCCCTTTCAATGAAAGTTATTCTCGTCTGTCTCTGATTGGGGCTACTTCAATAGGACACAAACCATAGCGATAGAACTTGGAACTACATTATTGTGCCAAGTTTCAAAGAGCTAGCACAAAGCATGTTTGATTTAGAGTTCCAAATACATGTATCCATATAGGAGAAAACAGAGTGAAACCTAAAAATGAAAACGGTTACTGCAAAGGAACGGTTTAACCTAGAAGAACAAAATTTGGTGAGCCAAGTGGGATTGGTGTACTGATCATTACCTGCAAGTATCATCAAGATTGGGTGCAAAAATGTTCGCTGAGTTTTCAGGAAACTGGTAGTTTTTTGGAAGCTTGGCAACCCCTTTGATTGAAAGTGATTCTCGTCACTCTCTGCTTGGGGCAACTTCCATAGGACACAAACCATAGCGATAGAACTTAGAACTACATTATTGTGCCAAGTTGGAAAGAGCTAGCACAAACCGTGTTTGATTTAGAGTTCCAACTACATGTATCCAAATAGGAGAAAACAGAGTGAAAACTAAACATGAAAACGGTTACTGCAAAGGAACGGTTTAACCTAGAAGAACGAAATTTGGTGAGCCAAGTGGGATTGGTGTACTGATCATTATCTGCAAGTATCATCAAGATTGGGTGAAAAAATGTTTGCTGAGATTTCAGGAAACTCGTAGTTTTTTGGAAGCTTGGCAACCCCTTTCAATGAAAGTGATTCTCGTCAGTCTCTGCTTGGGGCTACTTCAATAGGACACAAACCATAGCGATAGAACTTGGAACTACATTATTGTGCCAAGTTTCAAAGAGCTAGTACAAACCCTGTTTGATTTAGAGTTCCAAATACATGTATCCATATAGGAGAAAACAGAGTGAAACCTAAACATGAAAACGGTTAGTGTAAAGGAACGGTTTAAGCTAGAACGAAATTTGGTGAGCCAAGTGGGATTGGTGTACTGATCATTACCTGCAAGTATCATCAAGATTGGGTGAAAAAATGTTTGCTCAGATTTCAGGAAATCTTAGTTTTTTGGAATATTGGCGACCCATTTCAATGAAAGTGATTCTCGTCAGTCTCTGCTTTGGGCTACTTCAATAGGACACGAACCATAGCGATAGAACTTGGAACTACATTATTGTGCCAAGTTTCAAAGAGCTAGCACAAACCGTGTTTGATTTAGAGTTCCAACTACATTTATCCATATAGGAGAAAACAGAGTGAAACCTAAAAATGAAAAGGGTTACTGCAAAGGAACGGTTTAACCTAGAAGAACGAAATTTTGTGAGCCAATTGGGATTGGTGTACTGATCATTACCTGCAATTATCATCACAATTGGGTGAAAAAATATTTGCTCAGATTTCAGGAAATCATAGTTTTTTGGAGTATTGGCGACCCCTTTCAATGAAAGTGATTCTTGACAGTCTCTGCTTGGGGCTACTTCAGTAGGACACAAACCATAGCGATAGAACTTGGAACTACATTATTGTGTCAAGTTTCAAAGAGCTAGCACAAACCGCGTTTGATTTAGAGTTCCAAATACATGTATCCATATAGGAGAAAACAGAGTGAAACCTAAACATGAAAACGGTTACTGCAACGGAACGGTTTAACCTAGAAGAACGAAATTTGGTGAGCCAAGTTGGACTGTTGTACTGATCATTACCAGCAAGTATCATCAGGATTGGGTGAAAAAATGTTTGCTGAGATTTCAGGAAACTCGTAGTTTTTTGGAAGCTTGGCAACCCCTTTCAATGAAAGTGATTCTCGTCAGTCTCTGCTTGGGGCTACTTCAATAGGACACAAACCATAGCGATACAACTTGGAACTACATTATTGTGCCAAGTTTCAAAGAGCTAGCACAAACCCTGTTAGATTTAGAGTTCCAAATACATGTATCCATATAGGAGAAAACAGAGTGAAACCTAAACATGAAAACGGTTAGTGTAAAGGAACGGTTTAACCTAGAAGAACGAAATTTTCTGAGCCAAGTGGGATTGGTGTGCTGATCATTACCTGCAAGTATCATCAAGATTGGGTGAAAAAATGTTTGCTCAGATTTCAGGAAATCATAGTTTTTTGGAATATTGGCGACCCCTTTCAATGAAAGTGATTCTCGTCAGTCTCTGCTTGGGGCTACTTCAATAGGACACAAACCATAGCGATAGAACTTGGAACTACATTATTGTGCCAAGTTTCAAAGAGCTAGCACAAACCGTGTTTGATTTAGAGTTCCAACTACATTTATCCATATAAGAGAAAACAGAGTGAAACCTAAAAATGAAAACGGTTACTGCAAAGGAACGGTTTAACCTAGAAGAACAAAATATGGTGAGCCAAGTGGTATTGGTGTACTGATCATTACCTGCAAGTATCATCAAGATTGGGTGAAAAAATATTTGCTCAGATTTCAGGAAATCATAGTTTTTTGGAATATTGGCAACCCCTTTCAATGAAAGTGATTCTCGACAGTCTCTGCTTGGGGCTACTTCAATAGGACACAAACCATAGTGATAGAACTTGGAACTACATTATTGTGCCCAGTTTCAAAGAGCTAGCACAAACCGTGTTTGATTTAGAGTTCCAAATACATGTATCTATATAGTAGAAAACAGAGTGAAACTTAAACATGAAAACGGTTTCTGCAAAGGAATGGTTTAACTTAGAAGAACGAAATTTGGTGAGCCAAGTGGGATTGGTGTTCTGATCATTACCTGCAAGGATCATCAAGATTGGGTCAATAAATGTACGCTGAGATTCAGGAAACTCGTATTTTTTTGGAAACTTGGCAACCCCTTTCAATGCAAGTGATTCTCGTCAGTCTCTGCTTGGGGCTACTTTAGTAGGACACAAACCATAGCGATAGAACTTGGAACTACATTGTTGTGCCAAGTTTCAAAGAGCTAGCACAAACCGTGTTTGATTTAGAGTTCCAACTACATGTAACCATATAGGAGAAAACAGAGTGAAAATTAAATATGAAAACGGTTACTGCAAAGGAACGGTTTAACCTAGAGGAACGAAATTTGGTGAGCCAAGTGGGACTGTTGTACTGATCATTACCTGCAAGTATCATCAAGATTGGGTGACAAAATGTTTGCTGAGATTTCAGGAAATTCGTAGTTTTTTGGAAGCTTGGCAACCCCTTTCAAAGCAAGTGATTCTCGTCAGTCTCTGCTTGGGGCTACTTAAGTAGGACACAAACCATAGCGATAGAACATGGAACTACATTATTGTGCCAAGTTTCAAAGAGCTAGCACAAACCGTGTTTGATTTAGAGTTCCAACTACATGTATCCATATAGGAGAAAACAGAGTGAAACCTAAACATGAAAACGGTTACTGTAAAGGAACGGTTTAAACTAGAAGAAAGAAATTTGCTGAGCCAAGTGGGAATGTTGTACTGATCATTACCTGCAAGTATCATCAAGATTGGGTGAAAAAATGTTTGCTGAGATTTCAGGAAACTCGTAGTTTTTTGGAAGCTTGGCAACCCCTTTCAATGAAAGGGATTCTCGTCAGTTTCTGCTTGGGGCTACTTCCATAGGACTCAAACCATAGGGATAGAACTTAGAAGTACATTATTGTGCCCAGTTTCAAAGAGCTACCACAAACCGTGTTTGATTTAGAGTTCCAACTACATGTATCTATATAGGAGAAAACAGAGTGAAACCTAAACATGAAAACGGTTTCTGCAAAGGACTGGTTTAACCTAGAAGAACGAAATTTGGTGAGCCAAGTGGGATTGGTGTTCTGATCATTACCTGCAAGGATCATCAAGATTGGGTGAATAAATGTACGCTGAGATTTCAGGAAACTCGTATTTTTTTGGAAACTTGGCAACCCCTTTCAATGCAAGTGATTCTCGTCAGTCTCTGCTTGGGGCTACTTTAGTAGGACACAAACCATAGCGATAGAACTTGGAACTACATTGTTGTGCCAAGTTTCAAAGAGCTAGCACAAACCGTGTTTGATTTAGAGTTCCAACTACATGTATCCATATAGGAGAAAACAGAGTGAAAACTAAATATGAAAACGGTTACTGCAAAGGAACGGTTTAACCTAGAGGAACGAAATTTGGTGAGCCAAGTGGGACTGTTGTACTGATCATTACCTGCAAGTATCATCAAGATTGGGTGAAAAAATGTTTGCTGAGATTTCAGGAAACTCGTAGTTTTTTGGAGCTTGGCAACCCCTTTCAATGAAAGTTATTCTCGTCTGTCTCTGATTGGGGCTACTTCAATAGGACACAAACCATAGCGATAGAACTTGGAACTACATTATTGTGCCAAGTTTCAAAGAGCTAGCACAAAGCATGTTTGATTTAGAGTTCCAAATACATGTATCCATATAGGAGAAAACAGAGTGAAACCTAAAAATGAAAACGGTTACTGCAAAGGAACGGTTTAACCTAGAAGAACAAAATTTGGTGAGCCAAGTGGGATTGGTGTACTGATCATTACCTGCAAGTATCATCAAGATTGGGTGCAAAAATGTTCGCTGAGTTTTCAGGAAACTGGTAGTTTTTTGGAAGCTTGGCAACCCCTTTGATTGAAAGTGATTCTCGTCACTCTCTGCTTGGGGCAACTTCCATAGGACACAAACCATAGCGATAGAACTTAGAACTACATTATTGTGCCAAGTTGGAAAGAGCTAGCACAAACCGTGTTTGATTTAGAGTTCCAACTACATGTATCCAAATAGGAGAAAACAGAGTGAAAACTAAACATGAAAACGGTTACTGCAAAGGAACGGTTTAACCTAGAAGAACGAAATTTGGTGAGCCAAGTGGGATTGGTGTACTGATCATTATCTGCAAGTATCATCAAGATTGGGTGAAAAAATGTTTGCTGAGATTTCAGGAAACTCGTAGTTTTTTGGAAGCTTGGCAACCCCTTTCAATGAAAGTGATTCTCGTCAGTCTCTGCTTGGGGCTACTTCAATAGGACACAAACCATAGCGATAGAACTTGGAACTACATTATTGTGCCAAGTTTCAAAGAGCTAGTACAAACCCTGTTTGATTTAGAGTTCCAAATACATGTATCCATATAGGAGAAAACAGAGTGAAACCTAAACATGAAAACGGTTAGTGTAAAGGAACGGTTTAAGCTAGAACGAAATTTGGTGAGCCAAGTGGGATTGGTGTACTGATCATTACCTGCAAGTATCATCAAGATTGGGTGAAAAAATGTTTGCTCAGATTTCAGGAAATCTTAGTTTTTTGGAATATTGGCGACCCATTTCAATGAAAGTGATTCTCGTCAGTCTCTGCTTTGGGCTACTTCAATAGGACACGAACCATAGCGATAGAACTTGGAACTACATTATTGTGCCAAGTTTCAAAGAGCTAGCACAAACCGTGTTTGATTTAGAGTTCCAACTACATTTATCCATATAGGAGAAAACAGAGTGAAACCTAAAAATGAAAAGGGTTACTGCAAAGGAACGGTTTAACCTAGAAGAACGAAATTTTGTGAGCCAATTGGGATTGGTGTACTGATCATTACCTGCAATTATCATCACAATTGGGTGAAAAAATATTTGCTCAGATTTCAGGAAATCATAGTTTTTTGGAGTATTGGCGACCCCTTTCAATGAAAGTGATTCTTGACAGTCTCTGCTTGGGGCTACTTCAGTAGGACACAAACCATAGCGATAGAACTTGGAACTACATTATTGTGTCAAGTTTCAAAGAGCTAGCACAAACCGCGTTTGATTTAGAGTTCCAAATACATGTATCCATATAGGAGAAAACAGAGTGAAACCTAAACATGAAAACGGTTACTGCAACGGAACGGTTTAACCTAGAAGAACGAAATTTGGTGAGCCAAGTTGGACTGTTGTACTGATCATTACCAGCAAGTATCATCAGGATTGGGTGAAAAAATGTTTGCTGAGATTTCAGGAAACTCGTAGTTTTTTGGAAGCTTGGCAACCCCTTTCAATGAAAGTGATTCTCGTCAGTCTCTGCTTGGGGCTACTTCAATAGGACACAAACCATAGCGATACAACTTGGAACTACATTATTGTGCCAAGTTTCAAAGAGCTAGCACAAACCCTGTTAGATTTAGAGTTCCAAATACATGTATCCATATAGGAGAAAACAGAGTGAAACCTAAACATGAAAACGGTTAGTGTAAAGGAACGGTTCAACCTAGAAGAACGAAATTTTCTGAGCCAAGTGGGATTGGTGTGCTGATCATTACCTGCAAGTATCATCAAGATTGGGTGAAAAAATGTTTGCTCAGATTTCAGGAAATCATAGTTTTTTGGAATATTGGCGACCCCTTTCAATGAAAGTGATTCTCGTCAGTCTCTGCTTGGGGCTACTTCAATAGGACACAAACCATAGCGATAGAACTTGGAACTACATTATTGTGCCAAGTTTCAAAGAGCTAGCACAAACCGTGTTTGATTTAGAGTTCCAACTACATTTATCCATATAAGAGAAAACAGAGTGAAACCTAAAAATGAAAACGGTTACTGCAAAGGAACGGTTTAACCTAGAAGAACAAAATATGGTGAGCCAAGTGGTATTGGTGTACTGATCATTACCTGCAAGTATCATCAAGATTGGGTGAAAAAATATTTGCTCAGATTTCAGGAAATCATAGTTTTTTGGAATATTGGCAACCCCTTTCAATGAAAGTGATTCTCGACAGTCTCTGCTTGGGGCTACTTCAATAGGACACAAACCATAGTGATAGAACTTGGAACTACATTATTGTGCCCAGTTTCAAAGAGCTAGCACAAACCGTGTTTGATTTAGAGTTCCAAATACATGTATCTATATAGTAGAAAACAGAGTGAAACTTAAACATGAAAACGGTTTCTGCAAAGGAATGGTTTAACTTAGAAGAACGAAATTTGGTGAGCCAAGTGGGATTGGTGTTCTGATCATTACCTGCAAGGATCATCAAGATTGGGTCAATAAATGTACGCTGAGATTCAGGAAACTCGTATTTTTTTGGAAACTTGGCAACCCCTTTCAATGCAAGTGATTCTCGTCAGTCTCTGCTTGGGGCTACTTTAGTAGGACACAAACCATAGCGATAGAACTTGGAACTACATTGTTGTGCCAAGTTTCAAAGAGCTAGCACAAACCGTGTTTGATTTAGAGTTCCAACTACATGTAACCATATAGGAGAAAACAGAGTGAAAATTAAATATGAAAACGGTTACTGCAAAGGAACGGTTTAACCTAGAGGAACGAAATTTGGTGAGCCAAGTGGGACTGTTGTACTGATCATTACCTGCAAGTATCATCAAGATTGGGTGCAAAAATGTTTGCTGAGATTTCAGGAAATTCGTAGTTTTTTGGAAGCTTGGCAACCCCTTTCAAAGCAAGTGATTCTCGTCAGTCTCTGCTTGGGGCTACTTAAGTAGGACACAAACCATAGCGATAGAACATGGAACTACATTATTGTGCCAAGTTTCAAAGAGCTAGCACAAACCGTGTTTGATTTAGAGTTCCAACTACATGTATCCATATAGGAGAAAACAGAGTGAAACCTAAACATGAAAACGGTTACTGTAAAGGAACGGTTTAAACTAGAAGAAAGAAATTTGCTGAGCCAAGTGGGAATGTTGTACTGATCATTACCTGCAAGTATCATCAAGATTGGGTGAAAAAATGTTTGCTGAGATTTCAGGAAACTCGTAGTTTTTTGGAAGCTTGGCAACCCCTTTCAATGAAAGGGATTCTCGTCAGTTTCTGCTTGGGGCTACTTCCATAGGACTCAAACCATAGGGATAGAACTTAGAAGTACATTATTGTGCCCAGTTTCAAAGAGCTACCACAAACCGTGTTTGATTTAGAGTTCCAACTACATGTATCTATATAGGAGAAAACAGAGTGAAACCTAAACATGAAAACGGTTTCTGCAAAGGACTGGTTTAACCTAGAAGAACGAAATTTGGTGAGCCAAGTGGGATTGGTGTTCTGATCATTACCTGCAAGGATCATCAAGATTGGGTGAATAAATGTACGCTGAGATTTCAGGAAACTCGTATTTTTTTGGAAACTTGGCAACCCCTTTCAATGCAAGTGATTCTCGTCAGTCTCTGCTTGGGGCTACTTTAGTAGGACACAAACCATAGCGATAGAACTTGGAACTACATTGTTGTGCCAAGTTTCAAAGAGCTAGCACAAACCGTGTTTGATTTAGAGTTCCAACTACATGTATCCATATAGGAGAAAACAGAGTGAAAACTAAATATGAAAACGGTTACTGCAAAGGAACGGTTTAACCTAGAGGAACGAAATTTGGTGAGCCAAGTGGGACTGTTGTACTGATCATTACCTGCAAGTATCATCAAGATTGGGTGAAAAAATGTTTGCTGAGATTTCAGGAAACTCGTAGTTTTTTGGAGCTTGGCAACCCCTTTCAATGAAAGTTATTCTCGTCTGTCTCTGATTGGGGCTACTTCAATAGGACACAAACCATAGCGATAGAACTTGGAACTACATTATTGTGCCAAGTTTCAAAGAGCTAGCACAAAGCATGTTTGATTTAGAGTTCCAAATACATGTATCCATATAGGAGAAAACAGAGTGAAACCTAAAAATGAAAACGGTTACTGCAAAGGAACGGTTTAACCTAGAAGAACAAAATTTGGTGAGCCAAGTGGGATTGGTGTACTGATCATTACCTGCAAGTATCATCAAGATTGGGTGCAAAAATGTTCGCTGAGTTTTCAGGAAACTGGTAGTTTTTTGGAAGCTTGGCAACCCCTTTGATTGAAAGTGATTCTCGTCACTCTCTGCTTGGGGCAACTTCCATAGGACACAAACCATAGCGATAGAACTTAGAACTACATTATTGTGCCAAGTTGGAAAGAGCTAGCACAAACCGTGTTTGATTTAGAGTTCCAACTACATGTATCCAAATAGGAGAAAACAGAGTGAAAACTAAACATGAAAACGGTTACTGCAAAGGAACGGTTTAACCTAGAAGAACGAAATTTGGTGAGCCAAGTGGGATTGGTGTACTGATCATTATCTGCAAGTATCATCAAGATTGGGTGAAAAAATGTTTGCTGAGATTTCAGGAAACTCGTAGTTTTTTGGAAGCTTGGCAACCCCTTTCAATGAAAGTGATTCTCGTCAGTCTCTGCTTGGGGCTACTTCAATAGGACACAAACCATAGCGATAGAACTTGGAACTACATTATTGTGCCAAGTTTCAAAGAGCTAGTACAAACCCTGTTTGATTTAGAGTTCCAAATACATGTATCCATATAGGAGAAAACAGAGTGAAACCTAAACATGAAAACGGTTAGTGTAAAGGAACGGTTTAAGCTAGAACGAAATTTGGTGAGCCAAGTGGGATTGGTGTACTGATCATTACCTGCAAGTATCATCAAGATTGGGTGAAAAAATGTTTGCTCAGATTTCAGGAAATCTTAGTTTTTTGGAATATTGGCGACCCATTTCAATGAAAGTGATTCTCGTCAGTCTCTGCTTTGGGCTACTTCAATAGGACACGAACCATAGCGATAGAACTTGGAACTACATTATTGTGCCAAGTTTCAAAGAGCTAGCACAAACCGTGTTTGATTTAGAGTTCCAACTACATTTATCCATATAGGAGAAAACAGAGTGAAACCTAAAAATGAAAAGGGTTACTGCAAAGGAACGGTTTAACCTAGAAGAACGAAATTTTGTGAGCCAATTGGGATTGGTGTACTGATCATTACCTGCAATTATCATCACAATTGGGTGAAAAAATATTTGCTCAGATTTCAGGAAATCATAGTTTTTTGGAGTATTGGCGACCCCTTTCAATGAAAGTGATTCTTGACAGTCTCTGCTTGGGGCTACTTCAGTAGGACACAAACCATAGCGATAGAACTTGGAACTACATTATTGTGTCAAGTTTCAAAGAGCTAGCACAAACCGCGTTTGATTTAGAGTTCCAAATACATGTATCCATATAGGAGAAAACAGAGTGAAACCTAAACATGAAAACGGTTACTGCAACGGAACGGTTTAACCTAGAAGAACGAAATTTGGTGAGCCAAGTTGGACTGTTGTACTGATCATTACCAGCAAGTATCATCAGGATTGGGTGAAAAAATGTTTGCTGAGATTTCAGGAAACTCGTAGTTTTTTGGAAGCTTGGCAACCCCTTTCAATGAAAGTGATTCTCGTCAGTCTCTGCTTGGGGCTACTTCAATAGGACACAAACCATAGCGATACAACTTGGAACTACATTATTGTGCCAAGTTTCAAAGAGCTAGCACAAACCCTGTTAGATTTAGAGTTCCAAATACATGTATCCATATAGGAGAAAACAGAGTGAAACCTAAACATGAAAACGGTTAGTGTAAAGGAACGGTTCAACCTAGAAGAACGAAATTTTCTGAGCCAAGTGGGATTGGTGTGCTGATCATTACCTGCAAGTATCATCAAGATTGGGTGAAAAAATGTTTGCTCAGATTTCAGGAAATCATAGTTTTTTGGAATATTGGCGACCCCTTTCAATGAAAGTGATTCTCGTCAGTCTCTGCTTGGGGCTACTTCAATAGGACACAAACCATAGCGATAGAACTTGGAACTACATTATTGTGCCAAGTTTCAAAGAGCTAGCACAAACCGTGTTTGATTTAGAGTTCCAACTACATTTATCCATATAAGAGAAAACAGAGTGAAACCTAAAAATGAAAACGGTTACTGCAAAGGAACGGTTTAACCTAGAAGAACAAAATATGGTGAGCCAAGTTTTATTGGTGTACTGATCATTACCTGCAAGTATCATCAAGATTGGGTGAAAAAATATTTGCTCAGATTTCAGGAAATCATAGTTTTTTGGAATATTGGCAACCCCTTTCAATGAAAGTGATTCTCGACAGTCTCTGCTTGGGGCTACTTCAATAGGACACAAACCATAGTGATAGAACTTGGAACTACATTATTGTGCCCAGTTTCAAAGAGCTAGCACAAACCGTGTTTGATTTAGAGTTCCAAATACATGTATCTATATAGTAGAAAACAGAGTGAAACTTAAACATGAAAACGGTTTCTGCAAAGGAATGGTTTAACTTAGAAGAACGAAATTTGGTGAGCCAAGTGGGATTGGTGTTCTGATCATTACCTGCAAGGATCATCAAGATTGGGTCAATAAATGTACGCTGAGATTCAGGAAACTCGTATTTTTTTGGAAACTTGGCAACCCCTTTCAATGCAAGTGATTCTCGTCAGTCTCTGCTTGGGGCTACTTTAGTAGGACACAAACCATAGCGATAGAACTTGGAACTACATTGTTGTGCCAAGTTTCAAAGAGCTAGCACAAACCGTGTTTGATTTAGAGTTCCAACTACATGTAACCATATAGGAGAAAACAGAGTGAAAATTAAATATGAAAACGGTTACTGCAAAGGAACGGTTTAACCTAGAGGAACGAAATTTGGTGAGCCAAGTGGGACTGTTGTACTGATCATTACCTGCAAGTATCATCAAGATTGGGTGCAAAAATGTTTGCTGAGATTTCAGGAAATTCGTAGTTTTTTGGAAGCTTGGCAACCCCTTTCAAAGCAAGTGATTCTCGTCAGTCTCTGCTTGGGGCTACTTAAGTAGGACACAAACCATAGCGATAGAACATGGAACTACATTATTGTGCCAAGTTTCAAAGAGCTAGCACAAACCGTGTTTGATTTAGAGTTCCAACTACATGTATCCATATAGGAGAAAACAGAGTGAAACCTAAACATGAAAACGGTTACTGTAAAGGAACGGTTTAAACTAGAAGAAAGAAATTTGCTGAGCCAAGTGGGAATGTTGTACTGATCATTACCTGCAAGTATCATCAAGATTGGGTGAAAAAATGTTTGCTGAGATTTCAGGAAACTCGTAGTTTTTTGGAAGCTTGGCAACCCCTTTCAATGAAAGTTATTCTCGTCTGTCTCTGCTTGGGGCTACTTCAATAGGACACAAACCATAGCGATAGAACTTGGAACTACATTATTGTGCCAAGTTTCAAAGAGCTAGCACAAAGCGTGTTTGATTTAGAGTTCCAATACATGTATCCATATAGGAGAAAACAGAGTGAAACCTAAAAATGAAAACGGTTACTGCAAAGGAACGGTTTAACCTAGAAGAACGAAATTTGGTGAGCCAAGTGGGATTGGTGTACTGATCATTACATGCAAGTATCATCAAGATTGGGTGCAAAAATGTTCGCTAAGATTTCAGGAAACTGGTAGTTTTTTGGAAGCTTGGCAACCCCTTTCATTGAAAGTGATTCTCGTCACTCTCTGCTTGGGGCAACTTCCATAGGACACAAACCATAGCGATAGAACTTAGAACTACATTATTGTGCCAAGTTGGAAAGAGCTAGCACAAACCGTGTTTGATTTAGAGTTCCAACTACATGTATCCAAATAGGAGAAAACAGAGTGAAAACTAAACATGAAAATGGTTACTGCAAAGGAACGGTTTAACCTAGAAGAACGAAATTTGGTTAGCCAAGTGGGATTGGTGTACTGATCATTATCTGCAAGTATCATCAAGATTGGGTGAAAAAATGTTTGCTGAGATTTCAGGAAACTCGTAGTTTTTTGGAAGCTTGGCAACCCCTTTCAATGAAAGTGATTCTCGTCAGTCTCTGCTTGGGGCTACTTCAATAGGACACAAACCATAGTGATAGAACTTGGAACTACATTATTGTGCCAAGTTTCAAAGAGCTAGTACAAACCCTGTTTGATTTAGAGTTCCAAATACATGTATCCATATAGGAGAAAACAGAGTGAAACCTAAACATGAAAACGGTTAGTGTAAATGAACGGTTTAACCTAGAAGAACGAAATTTGGTGAGCCAAGTGGGATTGGTGTACTGATCATTAGCTGCTAGTATCATCAAGATTGGGTGAAAAAATGTTTGCAGAGATTTCAGGAAACTGGTAGTTTTTTGGAAGCTTGGCAACCCCTTTCAATTCAAGTGATTCTCGTCAGTCTCTGCTTGGGGCTACTTAAGTAGGACAAAAACCATAGCGATAGAACTTGGAACTATATTATTGTGCCAAGTTTCTAAGACCTAGCACAAACCGTGTTTGATTTAGAGTTCCAACTACATGTATCCATATAGGAGAAAACAGAGTGAAACCTAAACATGAAAACGGTTACTGCAAAGGAACGGTTTAAACTAGAAGAACGAAATATGGTGAGCCAAGTGGGATTGGTGTACTGATCATTCCCTGCAAGTATCATCAAGATTGGGTGAAAAAATATTTGCTCAGATTTCAGGAAATCATAGTTTTTTGGAATATTGGCGACCCCTTTCAATGAAAGTGATTCTCGACAGTCTCTGCTTGGGGCTACTTCAATAGGACACAAACCATAGCGATAGAACTTGGAACTACATTATTGTGTCAAGTTTCAAAGAGCTAGCACAAACCGTGTTTGATTTAGAGTTCCAACTACATGTATCCATATAGGAGAAAACAGAGTGAAACCTAAACATGAAAAACGGTTCCTGTAAAGGAACGGTTTAACCTAGAAGAACGAAATTTGTTGAGCCAAGTGGGATTGGTGTACTGATCATTACCTGAAATATCATCAAATTGGGTGAAAAAAATGTTTGCTGTGATTTCAGGAAACTGGTAGTTTTTTGGAAGCTTGGCAACCCCTTTCAATGCAAGTGATTCTCGTCAGTCTCTGCTTGGGGCTACTTAAGTAGGACACAAACCATAGCGATAGAACTTGGAACTATATTATTGTGCCAAGTTTCTAAGACCTAGCACAAACCGTGTTTGATTTAGAGTTCCAACTACATGTATCCATATAGGAGAAAACAGAGTGAAACCTAAACATGAAAACGGTTCCTGTAAAGGAACGGTTTAATCTAGAAGAACGAAATTTGGTGAGCCAAGTGGAAGTGGTGTACTGATCAATACGTGCAAGTATCATCAAGATTGGGTGAAAAAATGTTTGCTGAGATTTCAGGAAACTCGTAGTTTTTTGGAAGCTTGGCAACCCCTTTCAATGAAAGTGATTCTCGTCAGTCTCTGCTTGGGGCTACTTCTGTAGAACACAAACCATAGCGATAGAACTTGGAACTACATTATTGTGAAAAGTTTCAAAGAGCTAGCACAAACCGTGTTTGATTTAGAGTTCCAACTACATGTATCCATATAGGAGAAAACAGAGTGAAACCTAAACATGAAAATGGTTACTGCAAAGGAACGGTTTAACCTAGAAGAACGAAATTTGGTGAGCCAAGTGGGATTGGTGTACTGATCATTACCTGCAAGTATCATCAAGATTGGGTGCAAAAATGTTCGCTGAGATTTCAGGACACTCGTAGTTTTTTGGAAGCTTGGCAACCCCTTTCAGTGAAAGTGATTCTGTCACTCTCTGCTTGGGGCAATTTCCATAGGACACAAACCATAGCGATAGAACTTGGAACTACATTATTGTGCCAAGTTTGAAAGAGATAGCACAAACCGTGTTTGATTTAGAGTTCCAACTACATGTATCCAAATAGGAAAAAACAGAGTGAAAATTAAAAATGAAAACGGTTCCTGCAAAGGAACGGTTTAACCTAGAAGAACGAAATTTGTTGAGACAAGTGGGATTGGTGTACTGATCATTACCTGAAATATCATCAAGATTGCGTGAAAAAATGTTTTCTGTGATTTCAGAAAACTGGTAGTTTTTTGGAAGCTTGGCAACCCCTTTCAATTCAAGTGATTCTCGTCAGTCTCTGCTTGGGGCTGCTTAAGTAGGACACAAACCATAGCAATAGAACTTGGAACAATATTATTGTGCCAAGTTTCAAAGACCTAGCACAAACCGTGTTTGATTTAGAGTTCCAACTACATGTATCCATATAGGAGAAAACAGAGTGAAAACTAAATATGAAAACGGTTACTGCAAAGGAACGGTTTAACCTAGAGGAACGAAATTTGGTGAGCCAAGTGGGACTGTTGTACTGATCATTACCTGCAAGTATCATCAAGATTGGGTGCAAAAATGTTTGCTGAGATTTCAGGAAACTCGTAGTTTTTGGAAGCTTGGCAACCCCTTTCAATGAAAGTGATTCTCGTCAGTCTCTGCTTGGGGCTCCTTCAATAGGACACAAACCATAGCGATACAACTTGGAACTACATTATTGTGCCACGTTTCAAAGTGCTAGCACAAACCGTGTTTGATTTAGAGTTCCAACTACATGTATCCAAATAGGAAAAAACAGAGTGAAAACTAAACATGAAAACGGTTACTGCAAAGGAACGGTTTAACCTAGAAGAACGAAATTTGGTGAGCCAAGTGGGATTGGTGTACTGATCATTACCTGCAAGTATCATCAAGATTGGGTGCAAAAATGTTCGCTGAGATTTCAGGACACTCGTAGTTTTTTGGAAGCTTGGCAACCCCTCTCAGTGAAAGTGATTCTCGTCACTCTCTGCTTGGGGCAACTTCCATAGGACACAATCCATAGCGATAGATCTTGGAACTACATTATTGTGCCAAGTTTGAAAGAGATAGCACAAACCGTGTTTGATTTAGAGATCCAACTACATGTATCCAAATAGGAAAAAACAGAGTGAAAACTAAACATGAAAACGGTTCCTGCAAAGGAACGGTTTAACCTAGAAGAACGAAATTTGTTGAGCCAAGTGGGATTGGTGTACTGATTATTACCTGAAATATCATCAAATTGGGTGAAAAAATGTTTGCTGTGATTTCAGGAAACTGGTAGTTTTTTGGAAGCTGGCAACCCCTTTCAATGCAAGTGATTCTCGTCAGTCTCTGCTTGGGGCTACTTAAGTAGGACACAAACCATAGCGATAGAACTTGGAACTATATTATTGTGCCAAGTTTCTAAGACCTAGCACAAACCGTGTTTGATTTAGAGTTCCAACTACATGTATCCATATAGGAGAAAACAGAGTGAAACCTAAACATGAAAACGGTTACTGTAAAGGAACGGTTTAATCTAGAAGAACGAAATTTGGTGAGCCAAGTGGAAGTGGTGTACTGATCATTACGTGCAAGTGTCATCAAGATTGGGTGAAAAAATGTTTGCTGAGATTTGAGGAAACTCGTAGTTTTTTGGAAGCTTGGCAACCCCTTTCAATGAAAGTGATTCTCGTCAGTCTCTGCTTGGGGCTACTTCTGAAGAACACAAACCATAGCGATAGAACTTGGAACTACATTATTGTGAAAAGTTTCAAAGAGCTAGCACAAACCGTGTTTGATTTAGAGTTCCAACTACATGTATCCATATAGGAGAAAACAGAGTGAAACCTAAACATGAAAATGGTTACTGCAAAGGAACGGTTTAACCTAGAAGAACGAAATTTGGTGAGCCAAGTGGGATTGGTGTACTGATCATTACCTGCAAGAATCATCAAGATTGGGTGCAAAAATGTTCGCTGAGATTTCAGGACACTCGTAGTTTTTTGGAAGCTTGGCAACCCCTTTCAGTGAAAGTGATTCTGTCACTCTCTGCTTGGGGCAATTTCCATAGGACACAAACCATAGCAATAGAACTTGGAACTACATTATTGTGCCAAGTTTGAAAGAGATAGCACAAACCGTGTTTGATTTAGAGTTCCAACTACATGTATCCAAATAGGAAAAAACAGAGTGAAAATTAAAAATGAAAACGGTTCCTGCAAAGGAACGGTTTAACCTAGAAGAACGAAATTTGTTGAGCCAAGTGGGATTGGTGTACTGATCATTACCTGAAATATCATCAAGATTGCGTGAAAAAATGTTTTCTGTGATTTCAGAAAACTGGTAGTTTTTTGGAAGCTTGGCAACCCCTTTCAATTCAAGTGATTCTCGTCAGTCTCTGCTTGGGGCTGCTTAAGTAGGACACAAACCATAGCAATAGAACTTGGAACAATATTATTGTGCCAAGTTTCAAAGACCTAGCACAAACCGTGTTTGATTTAGAGTTCCAACTACATGTATCCATATAGGAGAAAACAGAGTGAAAACTAAATATGAAAACGGTTACTGCAAAGGAACGGTTTAACCTAGAGGAACGAAATTTGGTGAGCCAAGTGGGACTGTTGTATTGATCATTACCTGCAAGTATCATCAAGATTGGGTGCAAAAATGTTTGCTGAGATTTCAGGAAACTCGTAGTTTTTGGAAGCTTGGCAAACCCCTTTCAATGAAAGTGATTCTCGTCAGTCTCTGCTTGGGGCTCCTTCAATAGGACACAAACCACAGCGATAGAACTTGGAACTACATTATTGTGCCAAGTTTCAAAGACCTAGCACAAACCGTGTTTGATTTAGAGTTCCAAATACATGTATCCATATAGGAGAAAACAGAGTGAAACCTAATCATGAAAACGGTTAGTGTAAAGGAACGGTTTAACCTAGAAGAACGAAATTTGGTGAGCCAAGTGGGATTGGTGTACTGATCATTACCTGCAAGTATCATCAAGATTGGGTGAGAAAATGTTTGCTCAGATTTCAGGAAATCTTAGTTTTTTGGAATATTGGCGACAACTTTCAATGAAAGTGATTCTCGTCAGTCTCTGCTTTGGGCTACGTCAATAGGACACAAACCATAGCGATAGAAGTTGGAACTACATTATTGTGCCAAGTTTCAAAGAGATAGCACAAACCGTGTTTGATTTAGAGTTCCAAGTACATATATCCATATAGGAGAAAACAGAGTGTAACCTAAACATGAAAACGGTTCCTGTAAAGGAACGGTTTAACCTAGAAGAAAGAAATTTGGTGAGCCAAGTGGGATTGGTGTACTGATCATTACCTGCAATTATCATCAAGATTGGGTGAAAAAATGTTTGCTGAGATTTCAGGAAACTCGTAGTTTTTTGGAAGCTTGGCATCCCCTTTCAATGAAAGTGATTCTCATCAGTCTCTGCTTGGTTATACTTCAATAGGACACAAACCACAGTGATAGAACTTGGAACTACATTATTGTGCCAAGTTTCAAAGAGCTAGCACAAACCGTGTATGATTTAGCGTTCCAACTACATGTATCCATATAGGAGAAATCAGAGTGAAACGTAAAAATGAAAACGGTTACTAGAAAGGAACGGTTTAACCTAGAAGAAAGAAATTTGGTGAGCCAAGTGGGATTGGTGTACTGAACATTACCTGCAAGTATCATCAAGATTGGGTGAAAAAATATTTGCTCAGATTTCAGGAAATCATAGTTTTTTGGAATATTGGCGACCCCTTTCAATGAAAGTGATTCTCGTCAGTCTCTGCTTGGGGCTACTTCAATAGGACACAAACCATAGCGATAGAACTTGGAACTACATTATTGTGCCAAGTTTCAAAGAGCTAGCACAAACCGTGTTTGATTTAGAGTTCCAAATACATGTATTCATATAGGAGAAAACAGAGTGAAACCTATACATGAAAACGGTTGCTGCAAAGGAACAGTTTAACCTAGAAGAACGAAATTTGGTGAGCCTAGTGGGATTGGTGTACCGATCATTACCTGCCAGTATCAAGATTGGGTGAAAAAATGTTTGCTGAGATTTCATGAAACTCGTAGTTTTTGGGAATCTTGGCAACCCCTTTCAATGAAAGTGATTCTTGTCAGTCTCTGCTTGGAGCTACTTCAATAGGACACAAACCATAGCGATAGAACTTGGAACTACATTATTGTGCCAAGTTTCAAAGAGCTAGCACAAACCGTGTTTGATTTAGAGTTCCAACTACATGTATCCATATAGGAGAAAACAGAGTGAAACCGAAACATGAAAACGGTTACTGCAATGAACGGTTTAATCTAGAAGAACGAAATTTGGTGAGCCAAGTGGGATTGGTGTACTGATCATTACCTGCAAGTATCATCAAGATTGGATGCAAAAATGTTTGCTGATATTTCAGGAAATTCGTAGTTTTTTGGTAGCTTGGCAACCCCTTTCAATGAAAGTGATTCTCGTCAGTCTCTGCTTGGGGCTACTACAATAGGACACAAACCATAGCGATAGAACTTGGAACTACATTATTGTGCCAAGTTTCAACGGGCTAGCAAAAACCGTGTTTGATTTAGAGTTCCAACTACATGTATCCATATAGGAGAAAACAGAGTGTAACCTAAACATGAAAACGGTTACTGCAAAGGAACGGTTTAACCTAGAAGAACGAAATTTGGTGAGACAAGTGGGATTGGTGTACTGATCATTACCTGCAAGTATCATCAAGATTGGGTGAAAAAATGTTTGCTGAGATTTCAGGAAACTCGTAGTTTTTTTGGAAGATTGGCATCCCCTTTCAATGAAAGTGATTCTCGTCAGACTCTGCTTGGGGGTACTTCAATAGGACACAAACCATAGCGATAGAACTTGGAACTACATTATTTTGCCAAGTTTCAAAGAGCTAGCACAAACCGTGTTAGATTTAGAGTTCCAAATACATGTATTCATATAGGAGAAAACAGAGTGAAACCTATACATGAAAACGGTTGCTGCAAAGGAACAGTTTAACCTAGAAGAACGAAATTTGGTGAGCCTAGTTGATTGGTGTACTGATCATTACCTGCCAGTATCAAGATTGGGTGAAAAAATGTTTGCTGAGATTTCAGGAAAATCCTAGTTTTTTGGAAGCTTGGCAACCACTTTCAATGAAAGTGAATCTGGTCAGTCTCTGCTTAGGGCTAATTCAATAGGACACAAACCATAGCAATAGAACTTGGAACTACATTATTGTGCCAAGTTTCAAAAAGCTAGCACAAACCGTGTTTGATTTAGAGTTCCAACTACATGTATCCATATAGAAGAAAATAGAGGGAAACCTAAAAATGAAATCGGTTACTGAAAAGGAACGGTTTAACCTAGAAGAACAAAATTTGGTGAGCCAAGTGGGATTGGTGTACTGATCATTACCTGCAAGTATCATCAAGACTGGATGTAAAAATGTTTGCTGAGATTTCAGGAAACTCGTAGTTTTTGGGAAGCTTGGCAACCCCTTTCAATGAAAGTGATTCTCGTCAGTCTCTGCTTGGTTCTACTTTATAGGACACAATCCATAGCGATAGAACTTGGAACTACATTATTGTGCCAAGTTTCAAGGAGCTAGCACAAACCGCGTTTGATTTAGAGTTCCAAATACATGTATCCATATAGGAGAAAACAGAGTGAAACCGAAACATGTAAACGGTTACTGCAAAGGAACGGTGTAACCTAGAAGAACGAAATTTGGCGAGCTAAGTGAGACTGTTGTACTGATCACTACCTGCAAGTATCATCAAGATTGGGTGCAAAAATGTTTGCTGAGATTTCAGGAAACTCGTAGTTTTGTGGAAGCTTGGCAACCCCTTTCAATGAAAGTGATTCTCCTCAGTCGCTGCTTGGGGCTACTTCAAGAGGACACAAACCATAGCGATAGAACTTGGAACTACATTATTGTGCCAAGTTTCAAAGAGCTAGCACAAACCGTGTTTGATTTAGAGTTCCAACTACATGTATCCATATAGGAGAAAACAGAGTGAAACCGAAACATGAAAACGGTTACTGCAAAGGAACGGTTTAACCTAGAAGAACGAAATATGGTGAGCCAAGTGGGACTGTTGTACTGATCATTACCTGCAAGTATCATCAAGACTGGGTGAAAAAATGTTTGATGAGATTTCAGGAAATTTTAGTTTTTTGGTAGCTTGGCAACCCCTTTCAATGAAAGTGATTCTCGTCAGTCTCTGCTTGGGGCTACTTCAATAGGACACAAACCATAGCGATAGAACTTGGAACTACATTATTGTGCCAAGTTTCAAAGAGCTAGCACAAACCGTGTTTGATTTAGAGTTCCAACTACATTTATCCATATAGGAGAAAACAGAGTGAAACCTAAAAATGAAAACGGTTACTGCAAAGGAACGGTTTAACCTAGAAGAACGAAATATGGTGAGCCAAGTGGGATTGGTGTAGTGATCATTACCTGCAAGTATCATCAAGATTGGGTGAAAAAATTTTTGCTGAGATTTCAGGAAATCATAGTTTTTAGGAATATTGGCAACCCCTTTCAATGAAAGTGATTCTCGACAGTCTCTGCTTGGGGCTACTTCAGTAGGACACAAACCATAGCGATAGAACTTGGAACTACATTATTGTGCCAAGTTTCAAAGAGCTAGCACAAACCGTGTTAGATTTAGAGTTCCAAATACATGTATTCATATAGGAGAAAACAGAGTGAAACCTATACATGAAAACGGTTGCTGCAAAAGGAACAGTTTAACCTAGAAGAACGAAATTTGGTGAGCCTAGTTGATTGGTGTACTGATCATTACCTGCCAGTATCAAGATTGGGTGAAAAAATGTTTGCTGAGATTTCAGGAAACTCGTAGTTTTTGGGAAGCTTGGCAACCCCTTTCAATGAAAGTGATTCTCGTCAGTCTCTGCCTGGGGCTACTTCAATAGACACAAACCATAGCGATAGAACTTGGAACTACATTATTGTGCCAAGTTTCAAAGAGCTAGCACAAACCGTGTTTGATTTAGAGTTCCAACTACATTTATCCATATAGGAGAAAACAGAGTGAAACCTAAAAATGAAAACGGTTACTGCAAAGGAACGGTTTAACCTAGAAGAACGAAATATGGTGAGCCAATTGGGATTGGTGTACTGATCATTACCTGCAAGTATCATCAAGATTGGGTGAAAAAATATTTGCTCAGATTTCAGGAAATCATAGTTTTTTGGAATATTGGCGACCCCTTTCAATGAAAGTGATTCTCGACAGTCTCTGCTTGGGGCTACTTCAATAGGACAAAAACCATAGCGATAGAACTTGGAACTACATTATTGTGCCAACTTTCAAAGAGCTAGCACAAACCGTGTTTGATTTAGAGTTCCAAAATGAATTCATATTCTTATAGGAGAAAACAGAGTGAAACCTATACATGAAAACGGTTGCTGCAAAGGAACAGTTTAACCTAGAAGAACGAAATTTGGTGAGCCTAGTTGACTGGTGTACTGATAATTTCCTGCCAGTATCATCAAGATTGGGTGAAAAAATGTTTGCTCAGATTTCAGGAAATCTTAGTTTTTTGGAATATTGGCGACCCCTTTCAATGAAAGTGATTCTCGTCAGTCTCTGCTTTGGGCTACTTCAATAGGACACAAACCATAGCGATAGAACTTGGAACTACATTATTGTGCCAAGTTTCAAAGAGCTAGCACAAACCGTGTTTGATTTAGAGTTCCAAATACATGTATTAATGTAGGAGAAAACAGAGTGAAACCTAAACATGAAAACGGTTGCTGCAAAGGAAGGGTTTAACCTAGAAGAACGAAATTTGGTGAGCCTAGTGGGACTGGTTTACTGATCATTACCTGCCAGTATCAAGATTGGGTGAAAAAATGTTTGCTGAGATTTCAGGAAAATCCTAGTTTTTTGGAAGCTTGGCAACCACTTTCAATGAAAGTGAATCTGGTCAGTCTCTGCTTAGGGCTAATTCAATAGGACACAAACCATAGCGATAGAACTTGGAACTACATTATTGTGCCAAGTTTCAAAAAGCTAGCACAAACCGTGTTTGATTTAGAGTTCCAACTACATGTATCCATATAGAACAAAACAGAGGGAAACCTAAAAATGAAAAAGGTTACTGCAAAGGAACGGTTTAACCTAGAAGAACAAAATTTGGTGAGCCAAGTGGGATTGGTGTACTGATCATTCCCTGCAAGTATCATCAAGATTGGGTGCAAAAATGTTTGCTGAGATTTCAGGGAACTCGTAGTTTTTTGGAAGCTTGGCAACCCCTTTCAATGAAAGTGATTCTCGTCAGTCTCTGCTTGGGGCTTCTTCAATAGGACACAAACCATAGCGATAGAACTTGGAACTACATTATTGTGCCAAGTTTCAAAGAGCTAGCACAAACCGTGTTTGATTTAGAGTTCCAAATATATGTATCCATATAGGAGAAAACAGAGTGAAACCTAAACATGAAAACGGTTGCTGCAAAGGAAGGGTTTAACCTAGAAGAACGAAATTTGGTGAGCCTAGTGGGACTAGTTTACTGATCATTACCTGCCAGTATCAAGATTGGGTGAAAAAATGTTTGCTGAGATTTTAGGATAATCCTAGTTTTTTGGAAGCTTGGCAACCCCTTTCAATGAAAGTGAATCTGGTCAGTCTCTGCTTAGGGCTAATTCAATAGGATACAAACCATAGCGATAGAACTTGGAACTACATTACTGTGCCAAGTTTCAAAAAGCTAGCACAAACCGTGTTTGATTTAGAGTTCCAACTACATGTATCCATATAGGAGAAAACAGAGTGAAACCTAAAAATGAAAACGGTTACTGCAAAGGAACGGTTTAACCTAGAAGAACAAAATTTGGTGAGCCAAGTGGGACTGGTGTACTGATCATTACCTGCAAGTATCATCAAGATTGGGTGAAAAAATATTTGCTCAGATTTCAGGAAATCATAGTTTTTTGGAATATTGGCGACCCCTTTCAATGAAAGTGATTCTCGACAGTCTCTGCTTGGGGCTACTTCAATAGGACACAAACCATACCGATAGAACTTGGAACTACATTATTGTGTCAAGTTTCAAAGAGCTAGCACAAACCGTGTTTGATTTAGAGTTCAAACTACATGTATCCATATAGGAGTAAACAGAGTGAAACCGAAACATGAAAACGGTTACTGCAATGAACGGTTTAATCTAGAAGAACGAAATTTGGTGAGCCAAGTGGGACTGTTGTACTGATTATTCCCTGCAAGTATCATCAAGATTGGGTGAAAAAATGTTTGCTGATATTTCAGGAAACTCGTAGTTCTTTGGAAGCTTGGCAACCCCTTTCAATGAAAGTGATTCTCGTCAGTCTCTGCTTGGAGCTACTTCAATAGGACACAAACCATAGCGCTACAACTTGGAACTACATTATTGTGCCAAGTTTCAAAGAGCTAGCACAAACCGTGTTTGATTTAGAGTTCCAACTACATGTATTCATATAGGAGAAAACAGAGTGAAACCTAAAAATGAAAACGGTTACTGCAAAGGAACGGTTTTACCTAGAAGAACGAAATTGGGTGAGCCAAGTGGGATTGGTGTACTGATCATTACGTGAGAGTATCATCAAGATTGGTTGCAAAAATGTTTGCTGAGATTTCAGGAAATTCGTAGTTTTTTGGTAGCTTGCCAACCCCTTTCAATGAAAGTGATTCTCGTCAGTCTCTGCTTGGGGCTACTACAATAGGACACAAACCATAGCGATAGAACTTGGAACTACATTATTGTGCCAAGTTTCAAAGAGCTAGCACAAACCGTGTTTGATTTAGAGTTCCAACTACATGTATCCATATAGGAGAAAACAGAGTGTAACCTAAACATGAAAACGGTTACTGCAAAGGAACGGTTTATCCTAGAAGAACGAAATTTGGTGAGCCAAGTGGGATTGGTGTACTGATCATTAACTGCAAGTATCATCAAGATTGGGTGAAAAAATGTTTGCTGAGATTTCAGGAAACTCGTAGTTTTTTGGAAGCTTGGCATCCCCTTTCAATGAAAGATATTCTCGTCAGTCTCTGCTTGGGGCTACTTCAATAGGACACAAACCATAGCGATAGAACTTGGAACTACATTATTGTGCCAAGTTTCAAAGAGCTAGCACAAACCGTGTTTGATTTAGAGTTCCAAATACATGTATTCATGTAGGAGAAAACAGAGTGAAACCTAAACATGAAAACGGTTGCTGCAAAGGAAGGGTTTAACCTAGAAGAACGAAATTTGGTGAGCCTAGTGGGACTGGTTTACTGATCATTACCTGCCAGTTTCAAGATTGGGTGAAAAAATGTTTGCTGAGATTTGAGGATAATCCTAGTTTTTTGGAAGCTTGGCAACCCCTTTCAATGAAAGTGATTCTCCTCAGTCTCTGCTTAGGGCTAATTCAATAGGACACAAACCATAGCGATAGAACTTGGAACTACATTATTGTGCCAAGTTTCAAAAAGCTAGCACAAACCGTGTTTGATTCAGAGTTCCAACTACATGTATCCATATACGAGAAAACAGAGGGAAACCTAAAAATGAAAACGGTTACTGCAAAGGAACAGTTTAACCTAGAAGAACAAAATTTGGTGAGCCAAGTGGGATTGGTGTACTGATCATTACCTGCAAGTATCATCAAGATTGGGTGCAAAAATGTTTGCTGAGATTTCAGGAAACTCGTAGTTTTTTGGAAGCTTGGCAACCCCTTTCAATGAAAGTGATTCTCGTCAGTCTCTGCTTGGAGCTACTTCAATAGGACACAAACCATAGCGATAGAACTTGGAACTACATTATTGTGCCAAGTTTCAAAGAGCTAGCACAAACCGTGTTTGATTTAGAGTTCCAAATACATGTATCCTAACAGGAGAAAACAGAGTGAAACCTAAAAATGAAAACGGTTACTGCAAAGGAATGGTTTAACCTAGAAGAACGGAATTTGGTGAGCCAAGTGAGCAGGTGAGATGTTGTACCAAACTTGGGACTGTTGTGCCAAGTTTCAAAGAGCTAGCACAAACCGTGTTTGATTTAGAGTTCCAACTACATGTATCCATATAGGAGAAAACAGAATGAAACCTAAACATGAAAACGGTTGCTGCAAATGAACGGTTTAACCTAGAAGAACGAAATTTGGTGAGCCTAGTGGGATTGGTGTACTTGTCATTACCTGCCATTATCAAGATTGGGTGAAAAAATGTTTGCTGAGATTTCAGGAAACTCGTAGTTTTTTGGAAGCTTGGCAACCCCTTTCAATGAAAGTGATTCTCGTCAGTCTCTGCTTGGGGCTACTTCAATAGGACACAAACCATAGCAATACAACTTGGAACTACATTATTGTGCCAAGTTTCAAAGAGCTAGCACAAACCGAGTTTGATTTAGAGTTCCAACTACATGTATCCTAACAGGAGAAAACAGAGTGAAACCTAAAAATGAAAACGGTAACTGCAAAGGAGCGGTTTAACCTAGAAGAACGAAATTTGGTGAGCCAAGTGGGACTGTTGTACCAAACTTGGGACTGTTGTGCCAAGTTTCAAAGAGCTAGCACAAACCGTGTTTGATTTAGAGTTCCAACTACATGTATCCATATAGGAGAAAACAGAATGAAACCTAAACATGAAAACGGTTGCTGCAAATGAACGGTTTAACCTAGAAGAACGAAATTTGGTGAGCCTAGTGGGATTGGTGTACTTATCATTACCTGCCATTATCAAGATTGGGTGAAAAAATGTTTGCTGAGATTTCAGGAAACTCGTAGTTTTTTGGAAGCTTGGCAACCCCTTTCAATGAAAGTGATTCTCGTCAGTCTCTGCTTGGAGCTACTTCAATAGGACACAAACCATAGCACTAGAACTTGGAACTACATTATTGTGCCAAGTTTCAAAGAGCTAGCACAAACCGTGTTTGATTTAGAGTTCCAACTACATGTATCCATATAGGAGAAAACAGAGTGAAACCTAAACATGAAAACGGTTACTACAAAGGAACGGTTTAACCTAGAAGAACGAAATTTGGTGAGCCAAGTGGGATTGGTGTACTGATCATTTCCTGCAAGTATCATCAAGATTGGGTGCAAAACTGTTTGCTGAGATTTCAGGAAACTCGTAGTTTTTTGGAAGCTTGGCAACCCCTTTCAATGAAAATGCTTCTCGTCAGTCTCTGCTTGGTTCTACTTCAATAGGACACAATCCATAGCAATAGAACTTGGAACTACATTATTGTGCCAAGTTACAAAGAGCTAGCACAAACCGCGTTTGATTTATTTTTCCAACTACATGTATCCATATAGGAGAAAACAGAGTAAAACCGAAACATGAAAACGGTTCCTGCAAAGGAACGGTTTAACCTAGAAAAACAAAATTTGGTGAGCCTAGTGGGATTGGTGTACTGATCATTACCTGAAAGTATCAAGATTGGGTGAAAAAATGTTTGCTGAGATTTCAGGAAAATCCAAGTTTTTTGGAAGCTTGGCAACCCCTTTCAATGAAAGTGATTCTCGTCAGTCTCTGCTTTGTGCTACTTCAATAGGACACAAACCATAGCGATAGAACTTGGAACTACATTATTGTGCCAAGTTTCAAACAGCTAGCACAAACCGCTTTTGATTTAGAGTTCCAACTATATGTATCCATATAGGAGAAAACGGAGTGAAACCTAAAAATGAAAACGGTTCCTGCAAAGGAACGGTTTAACCTAGAAGAACGAAATTTGGTGAGCCTAGTGGGACTGGTTTAC
>NW_027552490.1:0-47482 GCF_045843805.1 Urocitellus parryii | reverse complement strand
TTTCTCCTTTATGGATACATATAGTTGGAACTCTAAATCAAACGCGGTTTGTGCTAGCTGTTTGAAACTTGGCACAATAATGTAGTTCCAAGTTCTATCGCTATGGTTTGTGTCCTATTGAAGTAGCACAAAGCAGAGACTGACGAGAATCGCTTTCATTGAAAGGGGTTGCCAAGCTTCCAAAAAACTAGGATTTTCCTGAAATCTCAGCAAACATTTTTTCACCCAATCTTGATACTTTCAGGTAATGATCAGTACACCAATCCCACTAGGCTCACCAAATTTTGTTTTTCTAGGTTAAACCGTTCCTTTGCAGGAACCGTTTTCATGTTTCGGTTTTACTCTGTTTTCTCCTATATGGATACATGTAGTTGGAAAAATAAATCAAACGCGGTTTGTGCTAGCTCTTTGTAACTTGGCACAATAATGTAGTTCCAAGTTCTATCGCTATGGATTGTGTCCTATTGAAGTAGAACCAAGCAGAGACTGACGAGTAGCACTTTCATTGAAAGGGGTTGCCAAGCTTCCAAAAAACTACGAGTTTCCTGAAATCTCAGCAAACAGTTTTGCACCCAATCTTGATGATACTTGCAGGAAATGATCAGTACACCAATCCCACTTGGCTCACCAAATTTCGTTCTTCTAGGTTAAACCGTTCCTTTGCAGTAACCGTTTTCATGTTTAGGTTTCACTCTGTTTTCTACTATATGGATACATGTAGTTGGAACTCTAAATCAAACAAGGTTTGTGCTAGCTCTTTGAAACTTGGCACAATAATGTAGTTCCAAGTTCTATCGCTATGGTTTGTGTCCTATTGAAGTAGCTCCAAGCAGAGACTGACGAGAATCACTTTCATTGAAAGGGGTTGCCAAGCTTCCAAAAAACTACGAGTTTCCTGAAATCTCAGCAAACATTTTTTCACCCAATCTTGATACTGGCAGGTAATGATCAGTACACCAATCCCACTAGGCTCACCAAGATTCGTTCTTCTAGGTTAAACCGTTTCTTTGCAGCAACCGTTTTCATGTTTAGGTTTCACTCTGTTTTCTCCTTTATGAATACATGTATTTGGAACTCTAAATCAAACACGGTTTGTGCTAGCTCTTTGAAACTTGGCACAATAATGTAGTTCCAAGTTCTAGCGCTATGGTTTGTGTCCTATTGAATTAGCCCCAAGCAGAGACTGACGAGATTCACTTACATTGAAAGGGGTTGCCAAACTTCCAAAAAACTACGAGTTTCCTGAAATCTCAGTAAATATTTTTTCACCCAATCTTGATGATACTTGCAGGTAATGATCAGTACAACAGTCCCACTTGGCTCACCAAATTTTGTTCTTCTAGGTTAAACCGTTCCTTTGCAGTAACCGTTTTCATTTTTAGGTTTCACTCTGTTTTCTCCTGTATGGATACATGTAGTTGGAACTCTAAATCAAACACGGTTTGTGCCTGCTCTTTGAAACTTGGCACAATAATGTAGTTCCAAGTTGTATCGCTATGGTTTGTGTCCTATTGAAGTAGCCCCAAGCAGAGACTGACGAGAATCACTTTCATTGAAAGGGGTTGCCAAGCTTCCAAAAAACTACGAGTTTCCTGAAATCTGAGCAAACATTTTTTCACCTAATCTTGATGATACTGGCAATTAATGATCAGTACACCAATCCCACTTGGCTCACCAAATTTCGTTCTTCTACGTTAAACCGTTCCTTTGCAGGAACCGTTTTCATTTTTAGGTTTCACTCTGTTTTCTCCTATATGGATACATATAGTTGGAACTCTAAATCAAACGCGGTTTGTGCTAGCTCTTTGAAACTTGGCACAATAATGTAGTTCCAAGTTCTATCGCTATGGTTTGTGTCCTATTGAGGTAGCCCCAAGCAGAGACTGACGAGAATCACTTTCATTGAAAGAGGTTGCCAAGCTTCAAAAAATTACGAGTTTCCTGAAATCTCAGCAAACATTTTTCACCAAATCTTGATACTGGCAGGTAATGATCAATACACCAATCCCACTAGGCTCACCAAATTTTGTTTTTCTAGGTTAAACCGTTCCTTTGCAGGAACCGTTTTCATGTTTCGGTTTCACTCTGTTTTCTCCTATATGGATACATGTAGTTGGAACAATAAATCAAACGCGGTTTGTGCTAGCTCTTTGAAACTTGGCACAATAATGTAGTTCCAAGTTCTATCGCTATGGATTTTGTCCTATTGAAGTAGAACCAAGCAGAGCCTGACGAGAAGCTCTTTCATTGAAAGGGGTTGCCAAGCTTCCAAAAAACTACGAGTTTCCTGAAATCTCAGCAAACATTTTTTCACCCAATCTTGGTAATGGCAGGTAATGATAAGTACACCAATCCCACTAGGCTCACCAAATTTCGTTCTTCTAGGTTAAACCCTTCCTTTGCTTGAAACGTTTTCATGTTTAGGTTTCACTCTGTTTTCTCCTATATGGATACATGTAGTTGGAACTCTAAATCAAACACGGTTTGTGCTAGCTCTTTGAAACTTGGCACAATAGTGTAGTTTCAAGATCTAGCGCTATGGTTTGTGTCCTATTTAAGTAGCCCCAAGCAGAGACTGACGAGATTCACTTTCATTGAAAGGGGTTGCCAAGCTTCCTAAAAACTACGAGTTTCCTGAAATCTCAGCAAATGTTTTTTCACCCAATCTTGATGATACTTGCAGGTAATGATCAGTACAACAGTACCACTTGGCTCACCAAATTTCGTTCTTCTAGGTTAAACCGTTCATTTGCAGTAACCGTTTTCATTTTTAGGTTTCACTCTGTTTTCTCCTGTTAGGATACATGTAGTTGGAACTCTAAATCAAACACGGTTTGTGCTAGCTCTTTGAAACTTGGCACAATAATGTAGTTCCAAGTTCTATCGCTACGGTTTGTGTCCTATTGAAGCAGGCAGAAGCAGAGACTGACGAGAATCACTTTCATTGAAAGGGGTTGCCAAGCTTCCAAAAAACTACGAGTTTCCTGAAATCTCAGCAAACATTTTTGCACCCAATCTTGATGATACTTGCAGGTAATGACCAGTACACCAATCCCACTTGGCTCACCAAATTTTGTTCTTCTAGGTTAAACCGTTCCTTTGCAGTAACCGTTTTCATTTTTAGGTTTCACTCTGTTTTCTCCTATATGGATACATGTAGTTGGAACTCTAAATCAAACACAGTTTGTGCTACTTTTTGAAACTTGGCACAATAATGTAGTTCCAAGTTCTATCGCTATGGTTTGTGTCCTATTGAATTAGCCCTAAGCAGAGACTGACCAGATTCACTTTCATTGAAAGGGGTTGCCAAGCTTCCAAAAAACTAGGATTTTCCTGAAATCTCAGCAAACATTTTTTCACCCAATCTTGATACTGGCAGGTAATGATCAGTAAACCAGTCCCACTAGGCTCACCAAATTTCGTTCTTCTAGGTTAAACCCTTCCTTTACAGCAACCGTTTTCATGTTTAGGTTTCACTCTGTTTTCTCCTACATGAATACATGTATTTGGAACTCTAAATCAAACACGGTTTGTGCTAGCTCTTTGAAACTTGGCACAATAATGTAGTTCAAGTTCTATCGCTATGGTTTGTGTCATATTGAAGTAGCCCCAAGCAGAGACTGACGAGAATCACTTTCATTTAAAGGGGATGCCAAGCTTCCAAAAAACTACGAGTTTCCTGAAATCTCAGCAAACATTTTTTCACCCAATCTTGATGATACTGGCAGGTAATGATCAGTACACCAATCCCACTAGGCTCACCAAATTTCGTTCTTCTAGGTTAAACCGTTCCTTTGCAGCAACCGTTTTCATGTTTAGGTTTCACTCTGTTTTCTCCTTTATGAATACATGTATTTGGAACTCTAAATCAAACACGGTTTGTGCTAGCTCTTTGAAACTTGGCACAATAATGTAGTTCCATGTTCTATCGCTCTGGTTTGTGTCCTATTTAAGTAGCCCCAAGCAGAGACTGACGAGATTCACTTTCATTGAAAGGGGTTGCCAAGCTTCCAAAAAACTACGAGTTTCCTGAAATCTCAGCAAATATTTTTTCACCCAATCTTGATGATACTTGCAGGTAATGATCAGTACAACAGTCCCACTTGGCTCACCAAATTTCGTTCTTCTAGGTTAAACAGTTCCTTTGCAGTAACCGTTTTCATTTTTAGGTTTTACTCTGTTTTCTCCTGTATGGATACAAGTAGTTGGAACTCTAAATCAAACACGGTTTGTGCTAGCTCTTTGAAACTTGACACAATAATGTAGTTCCAAGTTCTATCGCTATGGTTTGTGTCCTATTGAAGCAGCCAGAATCAGAGACTGACGAGAATCACTTTCATTGAAAGGGGTTGCCAAGCTTCCAAAAAACTACGAGTTCCCTGAAGTCTCAGCAAACATTTTTGCACCCAATCTTGATGATACTTACACGTAATCATCAGTACACCAATCCCACGTGGCTCACCAAATTTTGTTCTTCTAGGTTAAACCGTTCCTTTGCAGTAACCGTTTTCATTTTTAGGTTTCACTCTCTTTTCTCCTATATGGATACATGTAGTTGGAACTCTAAATCAAACAGGGTTTGTGCTAGGTCTTTGAAACTTGGCACATTGATGTAGTTCCAAGTTCTGTCGCTATGGTTTGTGTCCTATTGAAGTAGCCCCAAGGAGAGACTGATGAGAATCACTCTCATTGAAAGGGGTTGCGAATATTCCAAAAAACTATGATTTCCTGAAATCTGAGCAAACATTTTTTCATCCAATCTTGATGATACTTACAGGTAATGATCAGTACATCAATCCCACTTGGCTCACCAAATTTCGTTCTTCTAGGTTAATCCGTTCCTTTGCAGTAACCGTTTTCATTTTTAGGTTTCACTCTGTTTTCTCCTATATGGATACATGTATTTGGAACTCTAAATCAAACACGGTTTGTGCTAGCTCTTTGAAACTTGGCACAATAATGTAGTTCCATGTTCTAGCGCTATGGTTTGTGTCCTATTGAAGTAGCCCCAAGCAGAGACTGACGAGAATCTCTTTCATTGAAAGGGGTTGCCAATATTCCAAAAAACTATGATTTCCTGAAATCTGAGCAAACATTTTTTCATCCAATCTTGATGATACTTGCAGGTAATGATCAGTACACCAATCCCACTTGGCTCACCAAATTTCGTTCTTCTAGGTTAAACCGTTCCTTTGCACTAACCGTTTACATTTTTAGGTTTCACTCTGTTTTCTCCTATATGGATACATATATTTGGAACTCTAAATCAAACATGGTTTGTGCTAGCTCTTTGAAACTTGGCACAATAATGTAGTTCCAAGTTCTAACGCTATGGTTTGTGTCCTATTGAAGTAGCCCCAAACGGAGACTGACGAGAATCTCTTTCATTGAAAGGGGTTGCCAATATTCCAAAAAACTATGATTTCCTGAAATCTGAGCAAACATTTTTTCATCCAATCTTGATTATACTTGCAGGTAATCATCAGTACAACAGTCCCACTTGGCTCACCAAATTTCGTTCTTCTAGGTTATACAGTTCCTTTGCAGTAACCGTTTTCATTTTTAGGTTTTACTCTGTTTTCTCCTGTATGGATACAAGTAGTTGGAACTCTAAATCAAACACGGTTTGTGCTAGCTCTTTGAAACTTGGCACAATAATGTAGTTCCAAGTTCTATCGCTATGGTTTGTGTCCTATTGAAGCAGCCAGAAGCAGAGACTGACGAGAATCACTTTCATTGAAAGGGGTTGCCAAGCTTCCAAAAAACTACGAGTTCCCTGAAGTCTCAGCAAACATTTTTGCACCCAATCTTGATGATACTTACACGTAATCATCAGTACACCAATCCCACTTGGCTCACCAAATTTTGTTCTTCTAGGTTAAACCATTCCTTTGCAGTAACCGTTTTCATTTTTAGGTTTCACTCTCTTTTCTCCTATATGGATACATGTAGTTGGAACTCTAAATCAAACAGGGTTTGTGCTAGCTCTTTGAAACTTGGCACAATAATGTAGTTCCAAGTTCTATCGCTATGGTTTGTGTCCTATTGATGTAGCACCAAGGAGACACTGATGAGAATCACTCTCATTGAAAGGGGTTGCGAATATTCCAAAAAACTATGATTTCCTGAAATCTGAGCAAACATTTTTTCATCCAATCTTGATGATACTTGCAGGTAATGATCAGTACACCAATCCCACTTGGCTCACCAAATTTCGTTCTTCTAGGTTAAACCGTTCCTTTGCACTAACCGTTTTCATTTTTAGGTTTCACTCTGTTTTCTCCTATATGGATACATATATTTGGAACTCTAAATCAAACATGGTTTGTGCTAGCTCTTTGAAACTTGGCACAATAATGTAGTTCCAAGTTCTATCGCTATGGTTTGTGTCCTATTGAAGTAGCCCCAAGCAGAGACTGACGAGAATCTCTTTCATTGAAAGGGGTTGCCAATATTCCAAAAAACTATGATTTCCTGAAATCTGAGCAAACATTTTTTCATCCAATCTTTATTATACTTGCAGGTAATGATAAGTACAACAGTCCCACTTGGCTCACCAAATTTCGTTCTTCTAGGTTAAACAGTTCCTTTGCAGTAACCGTTTTCATTTTTAGGTTTTACTCTGTTTTCTCCTGTATGGATACAAGTAGTTGGAACACTAAATCAAACACGGTTTGTGCTAGCTCTTTGAAACTTGGCACAATAATGTAGTTCCAAGTTCTATCGCTATGGTTTGTGTCCTATTGAAGCAGCCCCAAGCAGAGACTGACGAGTATCACTTTCATTGAAAGGGGTTGCCAAGCTTCCAAAAAACTACGAGTTCCCTGAAGTCTCAGCAAACATTTTTGCACCCAATCTTGATGATACTTACACGTAATCATCAGTACACCAATCCCACTTGGCTCACCAAATTTTGTTCTTCTAGGTTAAACCGTTAATTTACAGTAACCGTTTTCATGTTTAGGTTACACTCTGTTTTCTCCTATATGGATACATGTATTTGAAACTCTAAATCAAACGCGGTTTGTGCTAGCTCTTTGAAACTTGGCAAAATAATGTAGTTCCATGTTCTAGCGCTATGGTTTGTGTCCTATTGAAGTAGCCCAAAGCAGAGACTGACGAGAATCACTTTCATTGAAAGGGGTTGCCAAGCTTCCAAAAAACTACGAGTTTCCTGAAATCTCAGCAAACATTTTTTCACCAAATCTTGATACTGGCAGGTAATGATCAATACACCAATCCCACTAGGCTCACCGAATTTCGTTCTTCTAGGTTAAACCGTTGCTTTGCAGCATCCGTTTTCATGTTTATTTTTCACCCTGTTTTCTCCTATATGAATACATGTATTTGGAACTCTAAATCAAACACGGTTTGTGCTAGCTCTTTGAAACTTGGCACAATAATGTAGTTCCAAGTTCTATCGCTATGGTTTGTGTCCTATTTAAGTAGCCCCAAGCAGAGACTGACGAGATTCACTTTCATTGAAAGGGGTTGCCAAGCTTCCAAAAAACTACGAGTTTCCTGAAATCTCAGCAAATATTTTTTCACCCAATCTTGATGATACTTGCAGGTAATGATCAGTACAACATTCCCACTTGGCTCACCAAATTTCGTTCTTCTAGGTTAAACCGTTCCTTTGCAGTAACCGTTTTCATTTTTAGGTTTCACTCTGTTTTCTCCTGTATGGATACATGGAGTTGGAACTCTAAATCAAACACGGTTTTTTGCTAGCACTTTGAAACTTGGCACAATAATGTAGTTCCAAGTTCTATCGCTATGGTTTGTGTCCTATGTAAGTAGCCCCAAGCAGAGACTGACGAGATTCACTTTCATTGAAAGGGGTTGCCAAGCTTCCAAAAAACTACGAGTTTCCTGAAATCTCAGCAAACATTTTTTCACCCAATCTTGATACTGGCAGGTAATGATCAGTACACCAATCCCACTAGGCTCACCAAATTTCGTTCTTCTAGGTTAAACCGTTCCTTTGCAGAAACCGTTTTCATGTTTAGGTTTCACTCGGTTTTCTCCTATATGGATACATGTAGTTGGAACTCTAAATCAAACACGGTTTGTGCTAGCTCTTTGAAACTTGGCACAATAATGTAGTTCCAAGTTCTATCGCTATGGTTTGTGTCCTATTGAAGTAGCCCCAAGCAGAAACTGACGAGAATCACTTTCATTGAAAGGGGTTGCCAAGCTTCCAAAACACTACGAGTTTCCTGAAATCTCAGCAAACATTTTTTCAACCAATCTTGATGGTACTGGCAGGTAATGATCAGTACACCAATCCCACTTGGCTCACCAAATTTCGTTTTTCTAGGTTAAACCGTTCATTTGCAGTAACCGTTTTCATGTTTAGGTTTCACTCTCTTTTCTCCTATATGGATACATGTAGTTGGAACTCTAAATCAAACATGGTTTGTGCTAGCTCTTTGAAACTTGGCACAATAATGTAGTTCCAAGTTCTATCGTTACGGTTTGTGTCCTATTGAAGTAGCCCCAAGCAGAGACTGACGAGAATCACTTTCATTGAAAGGGGTTGCTAAGCTTCCAAAAAACTACCAGTTTCCTGAAATCTCAGGAAACATTATTTCACACAATCTTGATGATACTGGCAGGTAATGATCAGTACACCAATCCCACTTGGCTCACCAAATTTCGTTCTTCTAGGTTAAACCGTTCCTTTGCAGTAACCTTTTTCATGTTTAGGTTTCACTCTGTTTTCTCCTATATGGATACATGTAGTTGGAACTCTAAATCAAACACGGTTTGTGCTAGCTCTTTGAAACTTGGCACAATAATGTAGTTCCAAGTTCTATCGCTATGGTTTGTGTCCTATTGAAGTAGACCCAAGCAGAGACTGACGAGAATCACTTTCATTGAAAGGGGTTGCCAAGCTTCCAAAAAATTACAAGTTTCCTGAAATCTCAGGAAACATTTTTTCACCCAATCTTGATGATACTGGCAGGTAATGATCAGTACACCAATCCCACTTGGCTCACCAAATTTCGTTCCTCTATGTTAAACCGTTCCTTTGCAGTAACCCTTTTCATGTTTAGGTTTCACTCTGTTTTCTCCTATATGGATACATGTAGTTGGAACTCTAAATCAAACACGGTTTGTGCTAGTTCTTTGAAACTTGGCACAGTAATGTAGTTCCAAGTTCTATCGCTGTGGTTTGTGTCCTATTGAAGTAGCCCCAAGCAGAGACTGACGAGAATCACTTTCATTGAAAGGGGTTGCCAAGCTTCCAAAGAACTATGAGTTTCCTGAAATCTCAGCAAACATTTTTTCAACCAATCTTGATGATACTGGCAGGTAATGATCAGTACACCAATCCCACTTGGCTCAAAAAATTTCGTTTTTCTAGGTTAAACCGTTCATTTGCAGTAACCGTTTTCATGTTTAGGTTTCACTCTCTTTTCTCCTATATGGATACATGTAGTTGGAACTCTAAATCAAACATGGTTTGTGCTAGCTCTTTGAAACTTGGCACAATAATGTAGTTCCAAGTTCTATCGCTATGGTTTGTGTCCTATTGAAGTAGCCCCAAGCAGAGACTGACGAGAATCACTTTCATTGAAAGGGGTTGCTAAGCTTCCAAAAAACTACGAGTTTCCTGAAATCTCAGCAAACATTTTTTCACCCAATCTTGATGATACTCGCAGGTAATGATCAGTACACCAATCCCACTTGGCTCACCAAATTTCGTTCTTCTAGCTTAAACAGTTCCTTTGAAGTAACCCTATTCAAGTTTAGGTTTCACTCTGTTATTTTCCTATATGGATACATGTAGTTGGAACTCTAAATCAAACACGGTTTGTGCAAGCTCTTTGAAACTTGGCACAATAATGTAGTTCCAAGTTCTATCGCTATGGTTTGTGTCCTATTGAAGTAGCCCCAAGCAGAGACTGACGAGAATCACTTTCATTGAAAGGGGTTGCCAAGCTTCCAAAAAACTACGAGTTTCCTTAAATCTCAGCAAACATTTTTTCACCCAATCTTGATGATACTTGCAGGTAATGATCAGTACACCAATCCCACTTGGCTCTCCAAATTTCGTTCTTCTAGCTTAAACCGTTCCTTTGCAGTAACCCTTTTCAGTTTTAGGTTTCACTCTGTTTTTTCCTATATGGATACATGTATTTGGAACTCTAAATCAAACACGGTTTGTGCTAGATCTTTGAAACTTGGCACAATAATGTAGTTCCAAGTTCTATCGCTACGGTTTGTGTCCTATTGAAGTAGCCCCAAGCAGAGACTGACGAGAATCACTTTCATTGAAAGGGGTTGCCAAGCTTCCAAAAAACTACGAGTTTCCTGAAATCTCAGCAAACATTTTTTCACCCAATCTTGATGATACTGGCAGGTAATGATCAGTACACCAATCCCACTTGGCTCACCAAATTTCGTTTTTCTAGGTTAAACCGTTCATTTGCAGTAACCGTTTTCATGTTTAGGTTTCACTCTCTTTTCTCCTATATGGATACTTGTAGTTGGAACTCTAAATCAAACACGGTTCGTGCTAGCTCTTTGAAACTTGGCACAAAAATGTACTTCCAAGTTCTATCGCTACGTTTTCTGTCCTATTGAAGTAGCCCCAAGCAGAGACTGACGAGAATCACTTTCATTGAAAAGGGTTGCCAAGCTTCCAAAAAACTACGAGTTTCTGAAATCTTAGCAAACATTTTTTCACGCAATCTTGATGATACTGGCAGGTAATGATCAGTACACCAATTCCACTTGGCTCTCCAAATTTCGTTCTTCTAGCTTAAACAGTTCCTTTGCAGTAACCCTTTTCAAGTTTAGGTTTCACTCTGTTTTTTCCTATATGGATACATGTAGTTGGAACTCTAAATCAAACATGGTTTGTGCTATCTCTTTGAAACTTGGCACAATAATGTAGTTCCAAGTTCTATCGCTGTGGCTTGTGTCCTATTGTAGTAGCCCCAAGCAGAGACTGACGAGAATCAATTTCATTGAAAGGTGTTGCCAATCTTTAAAAAAACTACGAGTTTCTTGAAATCTCAGCAAACATTTTTTCACCCAATCTTGATGATACTGGCAGGTAACGATCAGTACAACAATTCCACTTGGCTCACCAAATTTCGTTCTTCTAGGTTAAACCGTTCCTTTGCAGAAACCGTTTTCATGTTTAGGTTTCACTCTGTTTTCTCCTATATGGATACATGTAGTTGGAACTCTGAATCAAACACGGTTTGTGCTAGCTCTTTGAAACTTGGCACAATCATGTAGTTCCAAGTTCTATCGCTATAGATTGGGTCCTATTGAACTAGCCCCAAGCAGAGACTGACGAGAATCACTTTCATTGTAAGGGGTTGCCAAGCTTCCAAAAAACTACGAGTTTCCTGAAATCCCAGCAAACATTTTTTCATCCAATTTTTATGATACTTGCAGGTAATGATCAGTACACCAATCCCACTTGGCTCACCAAATTTCGTTCTTCTAGGTTAAACCATTCGTTTGCAGTAACCGTTTTCATGTTTAGGTTTCACTCCGTTTGCTCCTATATGAATACATGTAGTTGGAACTCTAAATGAAACACGGTTTGTGCAAGCTCTTTGTAACTTGGCACAATAATGTAGTTCCAAGTTCTATCGCTATGGTTTGTGTCCTATTGAAGTAGCCCCAAGCAGAGACTGACGAGAATCACTTTCATTGAAAGGGGTTGCCAAGCTTCCAAAAAACTACGAGTTTCCTGAAATCTCAGCAAACATTTTTTCACCCAATCTTGATGATACTTGCAGGTAATGATCAGTACACCAATCCCACTTGGCTCACCAAATTTCGTTCTTCTATCTTAAACCGTTCCTTTGTAGTAACCCTTTTCATGTTTAGGTTTCACTCTGTTTTCTCCTTTATGGATACATGTAGTTGGAACACTAAATCAAACACGGTTTGTGTTAGCTCTTTGAAACTTGGCACTATAATGTAGTTTATAATGTAGTTCCAAGTTCTATCGCTTTGGTTTGTGTCCTATTGAAGTAGCCCCAAGCAGAGACTGACGAGAATCACTTTCATTGAAAGGGGTTGCCAAGCTTCCAAAAAACTACGAGTTTCCTGAAATCTCAGCAAACATTTTTTCACCCAATCTTGATGATACTGGCAGGTAATGATCAGTACACCAATCCCACTTGGCTCACCAAATTTCGTTTTTCTAGGTTAAACCGTTCATTTGCAGTAACCGTTTTCATGTTTAGGTTTCACTCTCTTTTCTCCTATATGGATACTTGTAGTTGGAACTCTAAATCAAACACGGTTCGTGCTAGCTCTTTGAAACTTGGCACAAAAATGTACTTCCAAGTTCTATCGCTACGTTTTCTGTCCTATTGAAGTAGCCCCAAGCAGAGACTGACGAGAATCACTTTCATTGAAAAGGGTTGCCAAGCTTCCAAAAAACTACGAGTTTCTGAAATCTTAGCAAACATTTTTTCACGCAATCTTGATGATACTGGCAGGTAATGATCAGTACACCAATTCCACTTGGCTCTCCAAATTTCGTTCTTCTAGCTTAAACAGTTCCTTTGCAGTAACCCTTTTCAAGTTTAGGTTTCACTCTGTTTTTTCCTATATGGATACATGTAGTTGGAACTCTAAATCAAACATGGTTTGTGCTATCTCTTTGAAACTTGGCACAATAATGTAGTTCCAAGTTCTATCGCTGTGGCTTGTGTCCTATTGAAGGAGCCCCAAGCAGAGACTGACGAGAATCAATTTCATTGAAAGGTGTTGCCAATCTTTAAAAAAACTACGAGTTTCTTGAAATCTCAGCAAACATTTTTTCACCCAATCTTGATGATACTGGCAGGTAACGATCAGTACAACAATTCCACTTGGCTCACCAAATTTCGTTCTTCTAGGTTAAACCGTTCCTTTGCAGAAACCGTTTTCATGTTTAGGTTTCACTCTGTTTTCTCCTATATGGATACATGTAGTTGGAACTCTGAATCAAACACGGTTTGTGCTAGCTCTTTGAAACTTGGCACAATCATGTAGTTCCAAGTTCTATCGCTATAGATTGGGTCCTATTGAACTAGCCCCAAGCAGAGACTGACGAGAATCACTTTCATTGTAAGGGGTTGCCAAGCTTCCAAAAAACTACGAGTTTCCTGAAATCCCAGCAAACATTTTTTCATCCAATTTTTATGATACTTGCAGGTAATGATCAGTACACCAATCCCACTTGGCTCACCAAATTTCGTTCTTCTAGGTTAAACCATTCGTTTGCAGTAACCGTTTTCATGTTTAGGTTTCACTCCGTTTGCTCCTATATGAATACATGTAGTTGGAACTCTAAATGAAACACGGTTTGTGCAAGCTCTTTGTAACTTGGCACAATAATGTAGTTCCAAGTTCTATCGCTAGGGTTTGTGTCCGATTGAAGTAGCCCCAAGCAGAGACTGACGAGAATCACTTTCATTGAAAGGGGTTGCCAAGCTTCCAAAAAACTACGAGTTTCCTGAAATCTCAGCAAACATTTTTTCACCCAATCTTGATGATACTTGCAGGTAATGATCAGTACACCAATCCCACTTGGCTCACCAAATTTCGTTCTTCTACGTTAAACCTTTCCTTTGCAGTAACTCTTTTCATGTTTAGGTTTCACTCTGTTTTCTCCTATATGGATACATGTATTTGGAACTCTAAATCAAACACGGTTTGTGCTAGCTCTTTGAAACTTGGCACAATAATGTAGTTCCAAGTTCTATCGCTATGGTTTGTGTCCCATTGAAGTAGCCCCAAGTAGAGACTGACGAGAATCACTTTCATTGAAAGGGGTTGCCAAGGTTCCAAAAAACTACGAGTTTCCTGAAATCTCAGCAAACATTTTTTCACCCAATCTTGATGATACTGGCAGGTAATGATCAGTACACCTATCCCACTTGGCTAACCAAATTTCGTTCTTCTAGCTTAAACCGTCCCTTTGCAGTAACCGTTTTCATGTTTAGGTTTCACTCTGTTTTTTCTTATGGATACATGTATTTGGAACATTAAATCAAACACGGTTTGTGCTAGCTCTTTGAAACTTGGCACAATAATGTAGTTCCAAGTTCTATCGCTACGGTTTGTGTCCTATTGAAGTAGCCCCAGCAGAGACTGACGAGAATCACTTTCATTGATACGGGTTGCCAAGCTTCAAAAAATCTACGAGTTTCCTGAAATCTCAGCAAACATTTTTTCACCCAATCTTGATGATACTGGCAGGTAACGATCAGTACAACAATTCCACTTGGCTCACCAAATTTCGTTCTTCTAGGTTAAACCGTTCCTTTGCAGAAACCGTTTTCATGTTTAGGTTTCACTCTGTTTTCTCCTATATGGATACATGTAGTTGGAACTCTGAATCAAACACGGTTTGTGCTAGCTCTTTGAAACTTGGCACAATCATGTAGTTCCAAGTTCTATCGCTATAGATTGGGTCCTATTGAACTAGCCCCAAGCAGAGACTGACGAGAATCACTTTCATTGTAAGGGGTTGCCAAGCTTCCAAAAAACTACGAGTTTCCTGAAATCCCAGCAAACATTTTTTCATCCAATTTTTATGATACTTGCAGGTAATGATCAGTACACCAATCCCACTTGGCTCACCAAATTTCGTTCTTCTAGGTTAAACCATTCGTTTGCAGTAACCGTTTTCATGTTTAGGTTTCACTCCGTTTGCTCCTATATGAATACATGTAGTTGGAACTCTAAATGAAACACGGTTTGTGCAAGCTCTTTGTAACTTGGCACAATAATGTAGTTCCAAGTTCTATCGCTAGGGTTTGTGTCCGATTGAAGTAGCCCCAAGCAGAGACTGACGAGAATCACTTTCATTGAAAGGGGTTGCCAAGCTTCCAAAAAACTACGAGTTTCCTGAAATCTCAGCAAACATTTTTTCACCCAATCTTGATGATACTTGCAGGTAATGATCAGTACACCAATCCCACTTGGCTCACCAAATTTCGTTCTTCTATCTTAAACCGTTCCTTTGTAGTAACCCTTTTCATGTTTAGGTTTCACTCTGTTTTCTCCTTTATGGATACATGTAGTTGGAACACTAAATCAAACACGGTTTGTGTTAGCTCTTTGAAACTTGGCACTATAATGTAGTTTATAATGTAGTTCCAAGTTCTATCGCTTTGGTTTGTGTCCTATTGAAGTAGCCCCAAGCAGAGACTGACGAGAATCACTTTCATTGAAAGGGGTTGCCAAGCTTCCAATAAACTACGAGTTTCCGGAAATCTCAGCAAACATTTTTTCACCCAATCTTGATGATACTGGCAGGTAATGATCAGTACACCAATCCCACTTGGTTCACAAAATTTCGTTCCTCTATGTTAAACCGTTCCTTTGCAGTAACCCTTTTCATGTTTAGGTTTCACTCTGTTTTCTCCTATATGGATACATGTAGTTGGAACTCTAAATCAAACACGGTTTGTGCTAGCTCTTTGAAACTTGGCACAATAATGTAGTTCCAAGTTCTATCGCTATGGTTTCTGTCCTATTGAAGTAGCCTCAAGCAGAGACTGACGAGAATCACTTTCATTGATACGGGTTGCCAAGCTTCCAAAGAACTATGAGTTTCCTGAAATCTCAGCAAACATTTCTTCAACCAATCTTGATGATACTGGCAGGTAATGATCAGTACACCAATCCCACTTGGCTCACCAAATTTCGTTTTTCTAGGTTAAACCGTTCATTTGCAGTAACCGTTTTCATGTTTAGGTTTCACTCTCTTTTCTCCTATATGGATACATGTAGTTGGAACTCTAAATCAAACACGGTTCGTGCTAGCTCTTTGAAACTTGGCACAAAAATGTACTTCCAAGTTCTATCGCTACATTTTCTGTCCTATTGAAGTAGGCCCAAGCAGAGACTGACGAGAATCACTTTCATTGTAATGGTTGCCAAGCTTCCAAAAAACTACGAGTTTCCTGAAATCTCAGCAAACATTTTTTCACCCAATCTTGATGATACTCGCAGGTAATGATCAGTACACCAATCCCACTTGGCTCACCAAATTTCGTTCTTCTAGCTTAAACAGTTCCTTTGCAGTAACCTTTTTCATGTTTAGGTTTCACTCTGTTTTCTCAGGTATGGATACATGTAGTTGGAACTCTAAATCAAACACGGTTTGTGCTAGCTCTTTGAAACTTGGCACAATAATGTAGTTCCAAGTTCTATCGCTATGGTTTGTGTCCTATTGAAGTAGCCCCAAGCAGAGACTGACGAGAATCACTTTCATTGAAAGGGGTTGCCAAGCTTCCAAAAAACTACGAGTTTCCTGAAATCTCAGCAAACATTTTTTCACCCAATCTTGATGATACTTGCAGGTAATGATCAGTACACCAATCCCACTTGGCTCTCCAAATTTCGTTCTTCTAGCTTAAACCGTTCCTTTGCAGTAACCCTTTTCAAGTTTAGGTTTCACTCTGTTTGTTCCTATATGGATACATGTATTTGGAACTCTAAATCAAACACGGTTCGTGCTAGCTCTTTGAAACTTGGCACAATAATGTAGTTCCAAGTTCTATCGCTATGGTTTGTGTCCTATTGAAGTAGCCCCAAGCAGAGACTGACGAGAATCACTTTCATTGAAAGGGGTTGCCAAGCTTCCAAAAAACTACGAATTTCCTGAAATCTCAGCAAACATTTTTTCACCCAATCTTGATGATACTTGCAGGTAATGATCAGTACACCAATCCCACTTGGCTCTCCAAATTTCGTTCTTCTAGCTTAAACAGTTCCTTTGCAGTAACCCTTTTCATGTTTAGGTTTCACTCTGTTTTTTCCTATATGGATACATGTAGTTGGAACTCTAAATCAAACACGGTTCGTGCTAGCTCTTTGAAACTTGGCACAATAATGTAGTTCCAAGTTCTATCGCTACGGTTTGTGTCCTATTGAAGTAGCCCCAAGCAGAGACTGACGAGAATCACTTTCATTGAAACGGGTTGCCAAGCTTCCAAAAATCGACGAGTTTCCTGAAATCTCAGCAAACCTTTTTTCACCCAATCTTGATGATACTGGCAGGTAATGATAAGTACACCAATCCCACTTGGCTCACCAAATTTCGTTCTTCTAGGTTAAACCGTTCCTTTGCAGTAACCGTTTTCATGTTTAGGTTTCACTCTGTTTTCTCCTATATGGATACATGTAGTTGGAACTCTAAATCAAACATGGTTTGTGATAGCTCTTTGAAACTTGGCACAATAATGTATTTCCAAGTTCTATCGCTGTGGCTTGTGTCCTATTGTAGTATCCCCAAGCAGAGACTGACGAGAATCACTTTCATTGAAAGGGGTTGACAATCTTCCAAAAAACTACGAGTTTCTTGAAATCTCAGCAAACATTTTTTCACCCAATCTTGATGATACTCGCAGGTAACGATCAGTACACCAATTCCACTTGGCTCACCAAATTTCGTTCTTCTAGGTTAATCGTTCATTTGCAGTAACCGTTTTCATGTTTAGGTTTCACTCTGTTTTCTCCTATATGGATACATGTAGTTGGAACTCTAAATCAAACACGGTTTGTGCTAGCTCTTTGAAACTTGGCACAATCATGTAGTTCCAAGTTCTATCGCTATAGATTGGGTCCTATTGAACTAGCCCCAAGCAGAGACTGACGAGAATCACTTCCATTGAAAGGGGTTGCCAAGCTTCCAAAAAACTACGAGTTTCCTGAAATCTCAGCAAACATTTTTTCACCCAATCTTGATGATACTTGCAGGTAATGATCAGTACACCAATCCCACTTGGCTCTCCAAATTTTGTTCTTCTAGCTTAAACCGTGCCTTTGCAGTAACCGTTTTCATGTTTAGGTTTCACTCTGTTTGTTGCTATATGGATACATGTATTTGGAACTCTAAATCAAACACGATTTGTGCTAGCTCTTTGAAACTTGGCACAATAATGTAGTTCCAAGTTCTATCGCTACAGTTTGTGTCCTATTGAAGTAGCCCCAAGCAGAGACTGACGAGAATCACTTTCATTGAAAGGTATTGCCAAGCTTCCAAAAAACTACGAGATTCCTGAAATCTCAGCAAACATTTTTTCACCCAATCTTGATGATACTGGCAGGTAATGATCAGTACACCAATCACACTTGGCTCACCAAATTTCGTTCTTCTATCTTAAACCGTTCGTTTGCAGTAAACCTTTTCATGTTTAGGTTTCACTCTATTTTCTCCTATAAGGATACATGTATTTGGAACTCTAAATAAAACACGGTTTGTGCTACCTCTTTGAAAACTTGGCACAAAAATTTAGTTCCATGTCCTATCGCTATGGTTTGTGTCCTATTGAAGTAGCCCCAAGCAGAGACTGACGAGAATCACTTTCATTGAAAGGGCTTGCCAAGCTTCCAAAAAACTACGAGTTTCCTGAAATCTCAGCAAACATTTTTTCACCCAATCTTGATGATACTGGCAGGTAATGATCAGTACACCAATCCCACTTGGCTCACCAAATTTCGTTCTTCTAGGTTAAACCGTTCATTTGCAGTAACCTTTTTCATGTTTAGGTTTCACTCTGTTTGTTCCTATATGGATACATGTAGTTGGAACTCTAAATCAAACACGGTTTGTGCTAGCTCTTTGAAACTTGGCACAATAATGTAGTTCCAAGTTCTATCGCTATGGTTTGTGTCCTATTGAAGTAGCCCCAAGCAGAGACTGACGAGAATCACTTTCATTGAAAGGGGTTGCCAAGCTTCCAAAAAACTACGAGTTCCCTGAAATCTCAGGAAAAATTTTTTCACCCAATCTTGATGATACTGGCAGGTAATGATCAGTACACCAATCCCACTTGGCTCACCAAATTTCGTTCCTCTATGTTAAACCGTTCCTTTGCAGTAACCCTTTTCATGTTTAGGTTTCACTCTGTTTTCTCCTATATGGATACATGTAGTTGGAACTCTAAATCAAACACGGTTTGTGCTAGCTCTTTGAAACTTGGCATAAAAAATGTAGTTCCAAGTTCTATCGCTATGGTTTGTGTCCTATTGAAGTAGCCCCAAGTAGAGACTGACGAGAATCACTTTCATTGAAAGGGGTTGCTAAGCTTCCAAAAAACTACGAGTTTCCTGAAATCTCAGCAAACATTTTTTCAACCAATCTTGATGATACTGGCAGGTAATGATCAGTAAACCAATCCCACTTGGCTCACCTAATTTCGTTTTTCTAGGTTAAACCGTTCATTTGCAGTAACCGTTTTCATGTTTTGGTTTCACTCTCTTTTCTCCTGTATGGATACATGTATTTGGAACTCTAAATCAAACATGGTTTGTGCTAGCTCTTTGAAACTTGGCACAATAATGTAGTTCCAAGTTCTATCGCTATGGTTTGTGTCCTATTGAAGTAGCCCCAAGCAGAGACTGACGAGAATCACTTTCATTGAAAGGGGTTGCTAAGCTTCCAAAAAACTACGAGTTTCCTGAAATCTCAGCAAACATTTTTTCACCCAATCTTGATGACACTCGCAGGTAATGATCAGTACACCAATCCCACTTGGCTCACCAAATTTCGTTCTTCTAGCTTAAACAGTTCCTTTGCAATAACCCTTTTCAAGTTTAGGTTTCACTCTGTTTTTTCCTATATGGATACATGTAGTTGGAACTCTAAATCAAACACGGTTTGTGCTAGCTCTTTGAAACTTGGCACAATAATGTAGTTCCAAGTTCTATCGCTATGGTTTGTGTCCTATTGAAGTAGCCCCAAGCAGAGACTGACGAGAATCACTTTCATTGAAAGGGGTTGCCAAGCTTCCAAAAAACTACGAGTTTCCTGAAATCTCAGCAAACATTTTTTCACCCAATCTTGATGACACTCGCAGGTAATGATCAGTACACCAATCCCACTTGGCTCACCAAATTTTGTTCTTCTAGCTTAAACCGTGCCTTTGCAGTAACCGTTTTCATGTTTAGGTTTCACTCTGTTTTCTCCTATATGGATACATGTATTTCGAACTCTAAATCAAACACGATTTGTGCTAGCTCTTTGAAACTTGGCACAATAATGTAGTTCCAAGTTCTATCGCTACGGTTTGTGTCCTATTGAAGTAGCCCCAAGCAGAGACTGACGAGAATCACTTTCATTGAAAGGTATTGCCAAGCTTCCAAAAAACTACGAGTTTCCTGAAATCTCAGAAAACATTTTTTCACCCAATCTTGATGATACTGGCAGGTAATGATCAGTACACCAATCACACTTGGCTCACCAAATTTCGTTCTTCTATCTTAAACCGTTCGTTTGCAGTAAACCTTTTCATGTTTAGGTTTCACTCTGTTTTCTCCTATATGGATACATGTAGTTGGAACTCTAAATCAAACACGGTTTGTGCTAGCTCTTTGAAACTTGGCACAATAGTGTAGTTCCAAGTTCTATCGCTATGGTTTGCGTCCTATTGAAGTAGCCCCAAGCAGAGACTGACGAGAATCACTTTCATTGAAAGGGGTTGCTAAGCTTCCAAAAAACTACGAGTTTCCTGAAATCTCAGCAAACATTTTTTCACCCAATCTTGATGATACTCACAGGTAATGATCAGTACACCAGTCCCACTTGGCTCACCAAATTTCGTTCTTCTAGCTTAAACAGTTCCTTTGCAGTAACCCTTTTCAGATTTAGATTTCACTCTGTTTTTTCCTATATGGATACATGTAGTTGGACCTCTAAATCAAACACGGTTTGTGCTAGCTCTTTGAAACTTGGCACAAAAATTTAGTTCCAAGTTCTATCGCTATGGTTTGTGTCCTATTGAAGTAGCCTCAAGCAGAGACTGACGAGAATCACTTCCATTGAAAGGGGTTGCCAAGCTTCCAAAAACTACGAGTTTCCTGAAATCTCAGCAAACATTTTTTCACCCAATCTTGATGATACTTGCAGGTAATGATCAGTACACCAATCCCACTTGGCTCTCCAAATTTCGTTCTTCTAGCTTAAACCGTTCCTTTTCAGTAACCCTTTTCAGGTTTAGTTTTCACTCTGTTTGTTCCTATACGGATACATGTATTTGGAACTCTAAATCAAACACGGTTCGTGCTAGCTCTTTGAAACTTGGCACAATAATGTAGTTCCAAGTTCTATCGCTACGGTTTGTGTCCTATTGAAGTAGCCCCAAGCAGAGACTGACGAGAATAACTTTCATTGAAAGGGGTTGTCAAGCTTCCAGAAAACTACGAGTTTCCTGAAATCTCAGCAAACATTTTTTCACCCAATCTTGATGATACTCGCAGGTAATGATCAGTACACCAATCCCACTTGGCTCACCAAATTTCGTTCTTCTATCTTAAACCGTTCCTTTGCAGTAACCCTTTTCATGTTTAGGTTTCACTCTAATTTTCTCCTATATGGATACATGTAGTTGGAACTCTAAATCAAACACGGTTTGTGCTAGCTCTTTGAAACTTGGCACAATAATGTAGTTCCAAGTTCGATCGCTATGGTTTGTGTCCTCTTGAAGTAGCCCCAAGCAGAGACTGACGAGATTCACTTTCAAGGAAAAGAGTTGCCAAGCTTCCAAAAAACTACGAGTTTCCTGAAATCTCAGCAAACATTTTTTCACCCAATCTTGATGATACTGGCAGGTAATGATCAGTACACCAATCCCACTTGGCTCACGAAATTTCGTTATTCTAGGTTAAACCGTTCCTTTGCAGTAACCGTTTTAATGTTTAGGTTTCACTCTGTTTTCTCCTATATGGATACATGTATTTGGAACTCTAAATAAAACACGGTTTGTGCTAGCTCTTTGAAACTTGGCACAATAATGTAGTTCCAAGTCCTATCGCTATGGTTTGTGTCCTATTGAAGTAGCCCCAAGCAGAGACTGACGAGAATCACTTTCATTGAAAGGGGTTGCCAAGCTTCCAAAAAACTATGAGTTTCCTGAAATCTCAGCAAACATTTTTTCACCCAATCTTGATGATACTGGCAGGTAGTGATCAGTACACCAATCCCACTTGGCTCACCAAATTTCGTTCTTCTAGATTAAACCGTTCTTTTGCAGTAACCGATTTCATGTTTAGGTTTCACTCTGTTTTCTCAGGTATGGATACATGTAGTTGGAACTCTAAATCAAACACGGTTTGTGCTAGCTCTTTGAAACTTGGCACAATAATGTAGTTCCAAGTTCTATCGCTATGGTTTGTGTCCTATTGAAGTAGCCCCAAGCAGAGACTGACGAGAATCACTTTCATTGAAAGGGCTTGCCAAGCTTCCAAAAAACTACGAGTTTCCTGAAATCTCAGCAAACATTTTTTCAACCAATCTTGATGATACTGGCAATTAATGATCAGTACACCAATCCCACTTGGCTCACCCAACTTCGTTCTTCTAGGGTAAACGGTTCCTTTGCAGTAACCGTTTTCATGTTTAGGTTTCACTCTGTTTTCTCCTATATGGATACATGTATTTGGAACTCTAAATAAAACACGGTTTGTGCTACCTCTTTGAAACTTGGAACAATAATGTAGTTCCAAGTCCTATCGCTATGGTTTGTGTCCTATTGAAGTAGCCCCAAGCAGAGACTGATGAGAATCACTTTCATTGAAAGGGGTTGCCAAGCTTCCAAAACACTACGCGTTTCCTGAAATCTCAGCAAACATTTTTTCACCCAATCTTGATGATACTGGCAGGTAATGATCAGTACACCAATCCCACTTGGCTCACCAAATTTCGTTCCTCTATGTTAAACCGTTCCTTTTTTAGTAATCCTTTTCATGTTTCGGTTTCACTCTGTTTTCTCCTATATGGATACATGTAGTTGGAACACTAAATCAAACACGGTTTGTGCTAGCTCTTTGAAACTTAGCACAATAATGTAGTTCCAAGTTCTATAGCTATGGTTTGTGTCCTATTGAAGTAGCCCCAAGCAGAGACTGACGAGAATCACTTTCATTGAACGGGGTTGCCAAGCTTCCAAAGAACTATGAGTTTCCTGAAATCTCAGCAAACATTATTTCAACCAATCTTGATGATACTGGCACGTAATGATCAGTACACCAATCCCACTTGGCTCACCAAATTTCGTTCTTCTAGGTTAAACCGTTCCTTTGCAGTAACCCTTTTCATGTTTAGGTTTCACTCTCTTTTCTCCTATATGGATACATGTAGTTGGAACTCTAAATCAAACATGGTTTGTGCTAGCTCTTTGAAACTTGGCACAATAATGTAGTTCCAAATTCTATCGCTATGGTTTGTGTCCTATTGAAGTAGCCCCAAGCAGAGACTGACGAGAATCACTTTCATTGAAAGGGGTTGCTAAGCTTCCAAAAAACTACGAGTTTCCTGAAATCTCAGCAAACATTTTTTCACCCAATCTTGATGATACTCGCAGGTAATGATCAGTACACCAATCCCACTTGGCTCACCAAATTTCGTTCTTCTAGCTTAAACAGTTCCTTTGCAGTAACCCTTTTCAAGTTTAGGTTTCACTCTGTTTTTTCCTATATGGATACATGTAGTTGGAACTCTAAATCAAACACGGTTTGTGCTAGCTCTTTGAAACTTGGCACAATAATGTAGTTCCAAGTTCTATCGCTATGGTTTGTGTCCTATTGAAGTAGCCCCAAGCAGAGACTGACGAGAATCACTTTCTTGAAAGGTGTTGCCAAGCTTCCAAAAAACTACGAGTTTCCTGAAATCTCAGCAAACATTTTTTCACCCAATCTTGATGATACTTGCAGGTAATGATCAGTACACCAATCCCACTTGGCTCTCCAAATTTCGTTTTTCTAGCTTAAACCGTTCCTTTGCAGTAACCCTTTTCAGGTTTAGGTTTCACTCTGTTTGTTCTTATACGGATACATGTATTTGGAACTCTAAATCAAACACGGTTTGTGCTAGCTCTTTGAAACTTGGCACAATAATGTAGTTCCAAGTTCTATCGCTACGGTTTGTGTCCTATTGAAGTAGCCCCAAGCAGAGACTGACGAGAATCACTTTCATTGAAAGAGGTTGCCAAGCTTCCAAAAACTACGAGTTTCCTTAAATCTCAGCAAACATTTTTTCACCCAATCTTGATGATACTTGCAGGTAATGATCAGTACACCAATCCCACTTGGCTCTCCAAATTTCGTTCTTCTAGCTTAAACCGTTCCTTTTCAGTAACCCTTTTCAGGTTTAGGTTTCACTCTGTTTGTTCCTATACGGATACATGTATTTGGAACTCTAAATCAAACACGGTTCCTGCTAGCTCTTTGAAACTTTGCACAATAATGTAGTTCCAAGTTCTATCGCTACGGTTTGTGTCCTATTGAAGTAGCCCCAAGCAGAGACTGACGAGAATAACTTTCATTGAAAGGGGTTGCAAAGCTTCCAAAAAACTACGAGTTTCCTGAAATCTCAGCAAACATTTTTCACCCAATCTTGATGATACTCGCAGGTAATGATCAGTACACCAATCCCACTTGGCTCACCAAATTTCGTTCTTCTAACTTAAATCGTTCCTTTGCAGTAACCCTTTTCATGTTTAGGTTTCACTCTATTTTCTCCTATATGGATACATGTAGTTGGAACTCTAAATCAAACACGGTTTTTGCTAGCTCTTTGAAACTTGGCACAATAATGTAGTTCCAAGTTCTATCGCTACGGTTTGTGTCCTATTGAAGTAGCCCCAAGTAGAGACTGACGAGAATCACTTTCATTGAAACGGGTTGCCAATCATCAAAAAAACTACGAGTTTCTTGAAATCTCAGCAAACATTTTTTCACCCAATCTTGATGATACTGGCAGGTAACGATCAGTACACCAATTCCACTTGGCTCACCAAATTTCGTTCTTCTAGGTTAAACCGTTCCTTTGCAGAAACCGTTTTCATGTTTAGGTTTCACTCTGTTTTCTCTTATATGGATACATGTATTTGGAACTCTAAATCAAACACGGTTTGTGCTAGCTCTTTGAAACTTGGCACAATCATGTAGTTCCAAGTTCTATCGCTATAGATTGGGTCCTATTGAACTAGCCCCAAGCAGAGACTGACGAGAATCACTTTCATTGAAAGGGGTGGCCAAGCTTCCAAAAAACTACGAGTTTCCTGAAATCCCAGCAAACATTTTTTCACCCAATCTTTATGATACTTGCAGGTAATGATCAGTACCCCAATCCCACTTGGCTCACCAAATTTCGTTCTTCTAGGTTAAACCGTTCCTTTGCAGAAACCGTTTTCATGTTTAGGTTTCACTCCGTTTGCTCCTATATGGATACATGTAGATGGAACTCTAAATCAAACACGGTTTGTGCAAGCTCTTTGAAACTTGGCACAATAATGTAGTTCCAAGTTCTATCGCTATGGTTTGTGTCCTATTGAAGTAGCCCTAAGCAGAGACTGACGAGAATCACTTTCATTGAAAAGGGTTGGCAAGCTTCCAAAAAACTACGAGTTTCCTGAAATCTTAGCAAACATTTTTTCACCCAATCTTGATGATACTGGCAGGTAATGATCAGTACACCAATCCCACTTGGCTCTCCAAATTTCGTTCTTCTAGCTTAAACAGTTCCTTTGCAGTAACCCTTTTCAAGTTTAGGTTTCACTCTGTTTTTTCCTATACGGATACATGTATTTGGAACTCTAAATCAAACACGGTTTGTGCTAGCTCTTTGAAGCTTGGCACAATAATGTAGTTCCAAGTTCTATCGCTATGGTTTGTGTCCTATTGAAGTAGCCCCAAGCAGAGACTGACGAGAATCACTTTCATTGAAAGGGGTTGCCCAGCTTCCAAAAAACTACGAGTTTCCTGAAATCTCAGCAAACATTTTTTCACCCAATCTTGATGATACTTGCAGGTAATGATCAGTACACCAATCCACTTGGCTCTCCAAATTTCGTTCTTCTAGCTTAAACCGTTCCTTTGCAGTAACCCTTTTCAGGTTTAGGTTTCACTCTGTTTGTTCCTATATGGATACATGTATTTGGAACTCTAAATCAAACACGGTTCGTGCTAGCTCTTTGAAACCTGGCACAATAATGTAGTTCCAAGTTCTATCGCTACGGTTTGTGTCCTATTGAAGTAGCCCCAAGCAGAGACTGACGAGAATCACTTTCATTGATACGGGTTGCCAAGCTTCCAAAAATCTACGAGTTTCCTGAAATCTCAGCAAACCTTTTTTCACCCAATCTTGATGATACTGGCAGGTAATGATCAGTACACCAATCCCACTTGGCTCACCAAATGTCGTTTTTCTAGGTTAAACCGTTCATTTGCAGTAACCGTTTTCATGTTTAGGTTTCACTCTCTTTTCTCCTATATGGATACATGTAGTTGGAACTCTAAATCAAACACGGTTCGTGCTAGCTCTTTGAAACTTGGCACAAAAATGTACTTCCAAGTTCTATCGCTATGTTTTCTGTCCTATTGAAGTAGGCCCAAGCAGAGACTGACGAGAATCACTTTCATTGAAAAGGGTTGCCAAGCTTCCAAAAAACTACGAGTTTCCTGAAATCTTAGCAAACCTTTTTTCACCCAATCTTGATGATACATGCAGGTAATGATCAGTACACCAATTCCACTTGGCTCTCCAAATTACGTTCTTCTAGCTTAAACAGTTCCTTTGCAGTAACCGTTTTCATGTTTAGGTTTCACTCTGTTTTCTCCTATATGGATACATGTAGTTGGAACTCTAAATCAAACATGGTTTGTGCTAGCTCTTTGAAACTTGGCACAATAATGTAGTTCCAAGTTCTATCGCTGTGGCTTGTGTCCTATTGTAGTAGCCCCAAGCAGAGACTGACGAGAATCACTTTCATTGAAAGGGGTTGCCAATCTTCCAAAAAACTACGAGTTTCTTGAAATCTCAGCAAACATTTTTTCACCCAATCTTGATGATACTGGCAGGTAACGATCAGTACACCAATTCCACTTGGCTCACCAAATTTCGTTCTTCTAGGTTAAACCGTTCCTTTGCAGTAACCGTTTTCATATTTAGGTTTCACTCTGTTTTCTCCTATATGGATACATGTAGTTGGAACTCTAAATCAAACACGGTTTGTGCTAGCTCTTTGAAACTTGGCACAATCATGCAGTTCCAAGTTCTATCGCTATGGATTGGGTCCTATTGAACTAGCCCCAAGCAGAGACTGACGAGAATCACTTTCATTGAAAGGGTTGCCAAGCTTCCAAAAAACTACGAGTTTCCGAAATCCCAGCAAACATTTTTTCACCCAATCTTGATGATACTTGCAGGTAATGATCAGTACACCAATCCCACTTGGCTCACCAAATTTCGTTCTTCTAGGTTAAACCGTTCCTTTGCAGTAACGGTTTTCATATTTAGGTTTCACTCTGTTTTCTCCTATATGGATACATGTATTTGGAACTCTAAATCAAACACGGTTTGTGCTAGCTCTTTGAAACTTGGCACAATAATGTAGTTCCAAGTTCTATCGCTATGGTTTGTGTCCTATTGAAGTAGCCCCAAGCAGAGACTGATGAGAATCACTTTCATTGAAAGGGGTTGCCAAGCTTCCAAAAAACTACGAGTTTCCTGAAATCTCAGCAAACATTTTTTCACCTAATCTTGATGATACTTGCAGGTAATGATCAGTACACCAATCCCACTTGGCTCTCCAAATTTCGTTCTTCTAGCTTAAACCGTTCCTTTGCAGTAACCCTTTCCAGGTTTAGGTTTCACTCTGTTTTTTCCTATATGGATACATGTATTTGGAACTCTAAATCAAACACGGTTCGTGCTAGCTCTTTGAAACTTGGCACAATAATGTAGTTCCAAGTTCTATCGCTACGGTTTGTGTCCTATTGAAGTAGCCCCAAGCAGAGACTGACGAGAATCACTTTCATTTAAAGGGGTTGCCAAGCTTCCAAAAAACTACGAGTTTCCTGAAATATCAGCAAATATTTTTTCACCCAATCTTGATGATACTGGCAGGTAATGATCAGTACACCAATCCCACTTGGCTCACCAAATTTCGTTCTTCTAGGTTAAACCGTTCCTTTGCAGTAACGGTTTTCATATTTAGGTTTCACTCTGTTTTCTCCTATATGGATACATGTATTTGGAACTCTAAATCAAACACGGTTCGTGCTAGCTCTTTGAAACTTGGCACAATAACGTAGTTCCAAGTTCTATCGCTATGGTTTGTGTCCTATTGAAGTAGCCCCAAGCAGAGACTGACGAGAATCACTTTCATTGAAAAGGGTTGCCAAGCTTCCAAAAAACTCGAGTTTCCTGAAATCTCAGCAAACATTTTTTCACCCAATCTTGATGATACATGCAGGTACTGATCAGTACAACAATCCCACTTGGCTCTCCAAATTTCGTTCTTCTAGCTTAAACAGTTCCTTTGCAGTAACCCTTTTCAGATTTAGGTTTCACTCTGTTTTTTCCTATATGGATACATGTTGTTGGAACTCTAAATCAAACACGGTTTGTGCTAGCTCTTTGAAACTTGGCATAAAAATGTAGTTCCAAGTTCTATCGCTATGGTTTGTGTCCTATTGAAGTAGCCCCAAGCAGAGACTGACGAGAATCACTTTCATTGAAAGGGGTTGCCAAGCTTCCAAAAAACTACGAGTTTCCTGAAATCTCAGCAAACATTTTTTCACCCAATCTTGATGATACTTGCAGGTAATGATCAGTACACCAATCCCACTTGGCTCACCAAATTTCGTTCTTCTATCTTAAACCGTTCCTTTGCAGTAACCCTTTTCATGTTTAGGTTTCACTCTATTTTCTCCTATATGGATACATGTAGTTGGAACTCTAAATCAAACACGGTTTGTGCTAGCTCTTTGAAACTTGGCACAATAATGTAGTTCCAAGTTCTATCGCTACGGTTTGTGTCCTATTGAAGTAGGCCCAAGCAGAGACTGACGAGAATCACTTTCATTGAAAAGGGTTGCCAAGCTTCCAAAAATCTACGAGTTTCCTGAAATCCCAGCAAAACTTTTTTCACCCAATCTTGATGATACTGGCAGGTAATGATAAGTACACCAATCCCACTTGGCTCACCAAATTTCGTTCTTCTAGGTTAAACCGTTCCTTTGCAGTAACCGTTTTTATGTTTAGGTTTCACTCTGTTTTCTCCTATATGGATACATGTAGTTGGAACTCTAAATCAAACATGGTTTGTGCTAGCTCTTTGAAACTTGGCACAATAATGTAGTTCCAAGTTCTATCGCTGTGGCTTGTGTCCTATTGTAGTAGCCCCAAGCAGAGACTGACGAGAATCAATTTCATTGAAAGGTGTTGCCAAGCTTCCAAAAATCTACGAGTTTCCTGAAATCTCAGCAAACCTTTTTTCACCCAATCTTGATGATACTGGCAGGTAATGATCAGTACACCAATCCCACTTGGCTCACCAAATTTCGTTCTTCTAGGTTAAACCGTTCCTTTGCAGTAACCGTTTTTATATTTAGGTTTCACTCTGTTTTCTCCCATATGGATACATGTATTTGGAACTCTAAATCAAACATGGTTTGTGCTAGCTCTTTGAAACTTGGCACAATAACGTAGTTCCAAGTTCTATCGCTATGGTTTGTGTCCTATTGAAGTAGCCCCAAGCAGAGACTGACGAGAATCACTTTCATTGAAAAGGGTTGCCAAGCTTCCAAAAAACTACGAGTTTCCTGAAATCTCAGCAAACATTTTTTCACCCAATCATGATGATACATGTAGGTAATGATCAGTACAACAAGCCCACTTGGCTCTCCAAATTTCGTTCTTCTAGCTTAAACAGTTCCTTTGCAGTACCCCTTTTAAGATTTAGGTTTCACTCTGTTTTTTCCTATATGGATACATGTAGTTGGAACTCTAAATCAAACACGGTTTGTGCTAGCTCTTTGAAACTTGGCATAAAAATGTAGTTCCAAGTTCTATCGCTATGGTTTGTGTCCTATTGAAGTAGCCCAACGCAGAGACTGACGAGAATCACTTTCATTGAAATTGCTTGCCAAGCTTCCAAAAAACTACGAGTTTCCTGAAATCTCAGCAAACATTTTTTCACCCAATCTTGATGATACTTGCAGGTAATGATCAGTACACCAATCCCACTTTGCTCACCAAATTTCGTTCTTCTATCTTAAACCGATCCTTTGCAGTAACCCTTTTCATGTTTAGGTTTCACTCATGTTCTCCTATATGGATACATGTAGTTGGAACTCTAAATCAAACACGGTTTGTGCTAGCTCTTTGAAACTTGGCACAATAATGTAGTTCCAAGTTCTATTGCTACGGTTTGTGTCCTATTGAAGTAGCCCCAAGCAGAGACTGACGAGAATCACTTTCATTGAAAGGGGTTGCTAAGCTTCCAAAAAACTACGAGTTTCCTGAAATCTCAGCAAACATTTTTTCACCCAAACTTGATGATACTCGCAGGTAATGATCAGTACACCAATCCCACTTGGCTCACCAAATTTCGTTCTTCTAGGTTAAACCGTTCATTTGCAGTAACCGTTTTCATTTTTAGGTTTCACTCTGTTTTCTCCTATATGGATACATGTAGTTGGAACTCTAAATCAAACACGGTTTTTGCAAGCTCTTTGAAACTTGGCACAATCATGTAGTTCCAAGTTCTATCGCTATAGATTGGGTCCTATTGAACTAGCCCCAAGCAGAGACTGACGAGAATCACTTTCATTGAAAGGGGTGGCCAAGCTTCCAAAAAACTACGAGTTTCCTGAAATCCCAGCAAACATTTTTTGACCCAATTTTTATGATACTTGCAGGTAATGATCAGTACAGCAATCCCACTTGGCTCACCAAATTTCGTTCTTCTAGGTTAAACCATTCGTTTGCAGTAACCGTTTTCATGTTTAGGTTTCACTCCGTTTGCTCCTATATGGATACATGTAGTTGGAACTCTAAATCAAACACGGTTTGTGCAAGCTCTTTGAAACTTGGCACAATAATGTAGTTCCAAATTCTATCGCTATGGTTTGTGTCCTATTGAAGTAGCCCGAAGCAGAGACTGACGAGAATCACTTTCATTGAAAGGGGTTGCCAAGCTTCCAAAAAACTACGAGTTTCCTGAAATCTCAGCAAACATTTTTTCACCCAATCTTGATGATACTTGCAGGTAATGATCAGTACACCAATTCCACTTGGCTCACCAAATTTCGTTCTTCTATCTTAAAACGTTCCTTTGCAGTAACCCTTTTCATGTTTAGGTTTCACTCTATTTTCTCCGATATGGATACATGTAGTTGGAACTCTAAATCAAACACGGTTTGTGCTAGCTCTTTGAAGCTTGGCACAATAATTTAGTTCCAAGTTCGATCGCTATGGTTTGTGTCCTATTGAAGTAGCCCCAAGCAGAAACTGACGAGAATCACTTTCATTGAAAGGGGTTGCCAAGCTTCCAAAACACTACGAGTTTCCTGAAATCTCAGCAAACATTTTTTCAACCAATCTTGATGATACTGGCAAGTAATGATCAGTACACCAATCCCACTTGGCTCACCAAATTTCGTTTTTCTAGGTTAAACCGTTCATTTGCAGTAACCGTTTTCATGTTTAGGTTTCACTCTCTTTTCTCCTATATGGATACATGTAGTTGGAACTCTAAATCAAACATTTTTTGTGCTAGCTCTTTGAAACTTGGCACAATAATGTAGTTCCAAGTTCTATCGCTACGGTTTGTGTCCTATTGAAGTAGCCCCAAGCAGAGACTGACGAGAATCACTTTCATTGAAAGGGGTTGCCAATCTTCCAAAAAACTACGAGTTTCTTGAAATCTCAGCAAACATTTTTTCACCCAATCTTGATGATACTCGCAGGTAACGATCAGTACACCAATTCCACTTGGCTCACCAAATTTCGTTCTTCTAGGTTAAACCGTTCCTTTGCAGTAACCGTTTTCATGTTTAGGTTTCACTCTGTTTTCTCCTATATGGATACATGTATTTGGAACTCTAAATCAAACACGGTTTGTGCTAGCTCTTTGAAACTTGGCACAATAATGTAGTTCCAAGTTCTATCGCTATGGTTTGTGTCCTATTGAAGTAGCCCCAAGCAGAGACTGACGAGAATCACTTTCATTGAAAGGGGTTGCCAAGCTTCCAAAAAACTACGAGTTTCCTGAAATCTCAGCAAACATTTTTTCACCCAATCTTGATGATACTTGCAGGTAACGATCAGTACACCAATCCCACTTGGCTCACCAAATTTCGTTCTTCTATCTTAAACCGTTCCTTTGCAGTAACCCTTTTCATGTTTAGGTTTCAGTCTATTTTCTCCTATATGGATACATGTAGTTGGAACTCTAAATCAAACACGGTTTGTGCTAGCTCTTTGAAACTTGGCACAATAATGTAGTTCCAAGTTCTATCGCTACGGTTTGTGTTCTATTGAAGTAGCCCCAAGCAGAGACTGACGAGAATCACTTTCATTGAAAAGGGTTGCCAAGCTTCCAAAAATCTACGAGTTTCCTGAAATCTCAGCAAACCTTTTTTCACCCAATCTTGATGATACTGGCAGGTAATGATAAGTACACCAATCCCACTTGGCTCACCAAATTTCGTTCTTCTAGGTTAAACCGTTCCTTTGCAGTAACCGTTTTTATGTTTAGGTTTCACTCTGTTTTCTCCTATATGGATACATGTAGTTGGAACTCTAAATCAAACATGGTTTGTGCTAGCTCTTTGAAACTTGGCACAATAATGTAGTTCCAAGTTCTATCGCTGTGGCTTGTGTCCTATTGTAGTAGCCCCAAGCAGAGACTGACGAGAATCAATTTCATTGAAAGGTGTTGCCAAGCTTCCAAAAATCTACGAGTTTCCTGAAATCTCAGCAAACCTTTTTTCACCCAATCTTGATGATACTGGCAGGTAATGATCAGTACACCAATCCCACTTGGCTCACCAAATTTCGTTCTTCTAGGTTAAACCGTTCCTTTGCAGTAACCGTTTTTATATTTAGGTTTCACTCTGTTTTCTCCTATATTGATACATGTATTTGGAACTCTAAATCAAACACGGTTTGTGCTAGCTCTTTGAAACGTGGCACAATAACGTAGTTCCAAGTTCTATCGCTATGGTTTGTGTCCTATTGAAGTAGCCCCAAGCAGAGACTGACGAGAATCACTTTCATTGAAAAGGGTTGCCAAGCTATCAAAAAAATACAAGTTTCCTGAAATCTCAGCAAACATTTTTTCACCCAATCATGATGATACATGCAGGTAATGATCAGTACACCAATCCCACTTGGCTCTCCAAATTTCGTTCTTCTAGCTTAAACAGTTCCTTTGCAGTAACCCTTTTCAGATTTAGGTTTCACTCTGTTTTTTCCTATATGGATACATGTAGTTGGAACTCTAAATCAAACACGGTTTGTGCTAGCTCTTTGAAACTTGGCATAAAAATGTAGTTCCAAGTTCTATCGCTATGGTTTGTGTCCTATTGAAGTAGCCCCAAGCAGAGACTGACGAGAATCACTTTCATTGAAAGGGGTTGCCAAGCTTCCAAAAAACTACGAGTTTCCTGAAATCTCAGCAAACCTTTTTTCACCCAATCTTGATGATACTTGCAGGTAATGATCAGTACACCAATCCCACTTGGCTCACCAAATTTCGTTCTTCTATCTTAAACCGTTCCTTTGCAGAAACCGTTTTCATGTTTAGGTTTCACTCTATTTTCTCCTATATGGATACATGTAGTTGGAACTCTAAATCAAACACGGTTTGTGCTAGCTCTTTGAAACTTGGCACAATAATGTACTTCCAAGTTCTATCACTATGGTTTGTGTCCTATTGAAGTAGCCCCAAGAAGAAATTGACGAGAATCACTTTCATTGAAAGGGGTTGCCAAGCTTCCAAAGAACTATGAGTTTCCTGAAATCTCAGCAAACATTTTTTCACCCAATCTTGATGATACTGGCAGGTAATGATCAGTACACCAATCGCACTTGGCTCACCAAATTTCGTTCTTCTAGGTTAAACACTTCATTTGCAGTAACCGTTTTCATGTTTAGGTTTCACTCTCTTTTCTCCTATATGGATACATGTAGTTGGAACTCTAAATCAAACATGGTTTTTGCTAGCTCTTTGAAACTTGGCACAATAATGTAGTTCCAAGTTCTATCGCTACGGTTTGTGTCCTATTGAAGTAGCCCCAAGCAAAGACTGACGAGAATCACTTTCATTGAAAAGGGTTGCCAAGCTTCCAAAAAACTACGAGTTTCCTGAAATCTTAGCAAACATTTTTTCACCCAATCTTGATGATACTGGCAGGTAATGATCAGTACACCAATCCCACTTGGCTCTCCAAATTTCATTCTTCTAGCTTAAACAGTTCCTTTGCAGTAACCCTTTTCAAGTTTAGGTTTCACTCTGTTTTTTCCTATATGGATACATGTAGTTGGAACTCTAAATCAAACACGGTTTTTGCTAGCTCTTTGAAACTTGGCACAATAATGTAGTTCCAAGTTCTATCGCTATGGTTTGTGTCCTATTGAAGTAGCCCCAAGCAGAGACTGACGAGAATCACTTTCATTGAAAGGGGTTGCCAATCTTCCAAAAAACTACGAGTTACTTGAAATCTCAGCAAACATTTTTTCACCCAATTTGATGATACTGGCAGGTAACGATCAGTACACCAATTCCACTTGGCTCACCAAATTTCGTTCTTCTAGGTTAAACCGTTCCTTTGCAGTAACCCTTTTCATGTTTAGGTTTCACTCTGTTTTCTCCTATATGGATTCATGTAGTTGGAACTCTAAATCAAACACGGTTTGTGCTAGCTCTTTGAAACTTGGCACAATCATGTAGTTCCAAGTTCTATCGCAACGGATTGGGTCCTATTGAACTAGCCCCAAGCAGAGACTGACGAGAATCACTTTCGTTGTAAGGGGTTGCCAAGCTTCCAAAAAACTACGAGTTTCCAGAAATCTCAGCAAACATTTTTTCACCCAATCTTGATGATACTTGCAGGTAATGATCAGTACACCAATCCCACTTGGCTCACCAAATTTCGTTCTTCTAGGTTAAACCATTCGTTTGCAGTAACCGTTTTCATGTTTAGGTTTCACTCTGTTTTCTCCTATATGGATACATGTAGTTGGAACTCTAAATCAAACACCATTTGTGCAAGCTCTTTGAAACTTGCACAATAATGTAGTTCCAAGTTCTATCGCTATGGTTTGTGTCCTATTGAAGTAGCCCCAAGCAGAGACTGACGACAATCACTTTCATTGAAAGGGGTTGCAAAGCTTCCAAAAAACTACGAGTTTCCTGAAATCTCAGCAAACACTTTTTCACCCAATCTTGATGATACTCGCAGGTAATGATCAGTACACCAATCCCACTTGGCTCACCAAATTTCGTTCTTCTAGGTTAAACCGTTCCTTTGCAGTAACCCTTTTCATGTTTAGGTTTCACTCTGTTTTCTCCTTTATGGATACATGTAGTTGGAACTCTAAATCAAACACGGTTTGTGCTAGCTCTTTGAAACTTGGCACAATAATGTAGTTCCAAGTTCTATCGCTATGGTTTGTTTCCTATTGAAGTAGCCCCAAGCAGAGACTGACGAGAATCACTTTCATTGAAAGGGGTTGCCAAGCTTCCAAAGAACTATGAGTTTCCTGAAATCTCAGCAAACATTTTTTCAACCAATCTTGATGATACTGGCAGGTAATGATCAGTACACCAATCCCACTTGGTTCACCAAATTTCGTTCTTCTAGCTTAAACCGTTCATTTGCAGTAACCGTTTTCATGTTTAGGTTTTACTCTCTTTACTCCTATATGGATACATATAGTTGGAACTCTAAATCAAACATGGTTTCTGTTAGCTCTTTGAAACTTGGCACAATAATGTAGTTCCAAGTTCTATCGCTACGGTTTGTGTCCTATTGAAGTAGCCCCAAGCAGAGACTGACGAGAATCACTTTCATTGAAAGGGGTTGCTAAGCTTCCAAAAAACTACGAGTTTCCTGAAATCTCAGCAAACATTTTTTCACCCAATCTTGATGATACTAGCAGGTAATGATCAGTACACCAATCCCACTTGGCTCACATAATTTCGTTCTTCTAGCTTAAACCGTTCCTTTGCAGTAACCCTTATCATGTTTAGGTTTCACTCTGTTTTCTCCTATATGGATACATGTAGTTGGAACTCTAAATCAAACACGTTTTGTGCTAGCTCTTTGAAACTTGGCACAATAATGTAGTTCCAAGTTCTATAGCTATGGTTTGTGTCCTATTGAAGTGGAACCAAGCAGAGACTGACGAGAATCACTTTCATTGAAAGGGGTTGCCCAGCTTCCAAAAAACTACGAGTTTCCTGAAATCTCAGCAAACATTTTTTCACCCAATCTTGATGATACTTGCAGGTAATGATCAGTACTCCAATCCCACTTGGCTCTCCAAATTTCGTTCTTCTAGCTTAAACCGTTCCTTTGCAGTAACCCTTTTCAGGTTTAGGTTTCACTCTGTTTGTTCCTATATGGATACATGTATTTGGAACTCTAAATCAAACACGGTTCGTGCTAGCTCTTTGAAACTTGGCACAATAATGTAGTTCCAAGTTCTATCGCTACGGTTTGTGTCCTATTGAAGTAGCCCCAAGCAGAGACTGACGAGAATCACTTTCATTGAAACGGGTTGCCAAGCTTCCAAAAATCGACGAGTTTCCTGAAATCTCAGCAAACATTTTTTCAACCAATCTTGATGATACTGGCAGGTAATGATAAGTACACCAATCCCACTTGGCTCACCAAATTTCGTTCTTCTAGGTTAAACCGTTCCTTTGCAGTAACCGTTTTCATGTTTAGGTTTCACTCTGTTTTCTCCTATATGGATACATGTAGTTGGAACTCTAAATCAAACATGGTTTGTGCTAGCTCTTTGAAACTTGGCACAATAATGTATTTCCAAGTTCTATCGCTGTGGCTTGTGTCCTATTGTAGTAGCCCCAATCAGAGACTGACGAGAATCACTTTCATTGAAAGGGGTTGCCAATCTTCCAAAAAACTACGAGTTTCTTGAAATCTCAGCAAACATTTTTTCACCCAATCTTGATGATACTGGCAGGTAACGATCAGTACACCAATTCCACTTGGCTCACCAAATTTCGTTCTTCTAGGTTAAACTGTTCCTTTGCAGTAACCGTTTTCATGTTTAGGTTTCACTCTGTTTTCTCCTATATGGATACATGTAGTTGGAACTCTAAATCAAACACGGTTTGTGCTAGCTCTTTGAAACTTGGCACAATCATGTAGTTCCAAGTTCTATCGCAACGGATTGGGTCCTATTGAACTAGCCCCAAGCAGAGACTGACGAGAATCACTTTCGTTGTAAGGGGTTGCCAAGCTTCCAAAAAACTACGAGTTTCCTGAAATCTCAGCAAACAATTTTTCACCCAATCTTGATGATACTTGCAGGTAATGATCAGTACACCAATCCCACTTGGCTCACCAAATTTCGTTCTTCTAGGTTAAACCATTCGTTTGCAGTAACCGTTTTCATGTTTAGGTTTCACTCTGTTTTCTCCTATATGGATACATGTAGTTGGAACTCTAAATCAAACACCATTTGTGCAAGCTCTTTGAAACTTGCACAATAATGTAGTTCCAAGTTCTATCGCTATGGTTTGTGTCCTATTGAAGTAGCCCCAAGCAGAGACTGACGAGAATCACGTTCATTGAAAGGGGTTGCAAAGCTTCCAAAAAACTACGAGTTTCCTGAATACTCAGCAAACATTTTTTCACTCAATCTTGATGATACTGGCAGGTAATGATCAGTACACCAATCCCACTTGGTTCACCAAATTTCGTTCTTCTAGCTTAAACCGTTCATTTGCAGTAACCGTTTTCATGTTTAGGTTTTACTCTCTTTACTCCTATATGGATACATATAGTTGGAACTCTAAATCAAACATGGTTTCTGCTAGCTCTTTGAAACTTGGCACAATAATGTAGTTCCAAGTTCTATCGCAACGGTTTGTGTCCTATTGAAGTAGCCCCAAGCAGAGACTGACGAGATTCACTTTCAAGGAAAAGAGTTACCAAGCTTTCAAAAAACTACGAGTTTCCTCAAATCTAAGCAAATATTTTTTCACCCAATCTTGATGATACTGGCAGGTAATGATCAGTACACCAATCCCACTTGGCTCATCCAACTTCGTTCTTCTAGGTTAAACCGTTCCTTTGCAGTAACCGTTTTCATGTTTAGGTTTCACTCTGTTTTCTCCTATATGGATACATGTATTTCGATCTCTAAATAAAACACGGTGTGTGCTAGCTCTTTGAAACTTGGCACAATAATGTAGTTCCAAGTCCTATCGCTATGGTTTGTGTCCTATTGAAGTAGCCCCAAGCAGAGACTGACGAGAATCACTTTCATTGAAAGGGGTTGCCAAGCTTCCAAAAAACTACGAGTTTCCTGAAATCTCAGCAAACATTTTTTCACCCAATCTTGATGATACTGGCAGGTAGTGATCAGTACACCAATCCCACTTGGCTCACCAAATTTCGTTCTTCTAGATTAAACCGTTCTTTTGCAGTAACCGATTTCATGTTTAGGTTTCACTCTGTTTTCTCAGGTATGGATACATGTAGTTGGAACTCTAAATCAAACACGGTTCGTGCTAGCTCTTTGAAACTTGGCACAATAATGTAGTTCCAAGTTCTATCGCTATGGTTTGTGTCCTATTGAAGTAGCCCCAAGCAGAGACTGACGAGAATAACTTTCATTGAAAGGGGTTGCCAAGCTTCCAAAAAACTACGAGTTTCCTGAAATCTCAGCAAACATTTTTTCACCCAATCTTGATGATACTCGCAGGTAATGATCAGTACACCAATCCCACTTGGCTCACCAAATTTCGTTCTTCTATCTTAAACCGTTCCTTTGCAGTAACCCTTTTCATGTTTAGGTTTCACTCTATTTTCTCCTATATGGATACATGTATTTGGAACTCTAAATCAAACACGGTTTGTGCTAGCTCTTTGAAACTTGGCACAATAATGTAGTTCCAAGTTCTATCGCTACGGTTTGTGTCCTATTGAAGTAGTCCCAAGCAGAGACTGACGAGAATCACTTTCATTGATACGGGTTGCCTAGCTTCCAAAAATCTACGAGTTTCCTGAAATCTCAGCAAACCTTTTTTCACCCAATCTTGATGATACTGGCAGGTAATGATCAGTACACCAATCCCACTTGGCTCACCAATTTTCGTTTTTCTAGGTTAAACCGTTCATTTGCAGTAACCGTTTTCATGTTTAGGTTTCACTCTCTTTTCTCCTATATGGATACATGTATTTGGAACTCTAAATCAAACACGGTTCGTGCTAGCTCTTTGAAACTTGGCACAAAAATGTACTTCCAAGTTCTATCGCTACGTTTTCTGTCCTATTGAAGTAGGCCCAAGCAGAGACTGATGAGAATCACTTTCATTGAAAAGGGTTGCCAAGCTTCCAAAAAACTACGAGTTTCTGAAATCTTAGCAAACATTTTTTCACCCAATCTTGATGATACATGCAGGTAATGATCAGTACACCAATTCCACTTGGCTCTCCAAATTTCGTTCTTCTAGCTTAAACAGTTCCTTTGCAGTAACCCTTTTCAAGTTTAGGTTTCACTCTGTTTTTTCCTATATGGATACATGAAATTGGAACTCTAAATCAAACAAGGTTTGTGCTAGCTCTTTGAAACTTGGCACAATAATGTAGTTCCAAGTTCTATCGCTATGGTTTGTGTCCTATTGAAGTAGACCCAAGCAGAGACTGACGAGAATCACTTTCATTGAAAGGGGTTGCCAAGCTTCCAAAAAACTACGAGTTTCCTGAAATCTCAGCAAACATTTTTTCACCTAATCTTGATGATACTTGCAGGTAATGATCATTACACCAATCCCACTTGGCTCACCAAATTTCGTCCTTCTAGGTTAAAACGTTCCTTTGCAGTAACCGTTTTCATGTTTAGGTTTCACTCTGTTTTCTCCTATATGGATACATGTATTTGGAACTCTAAATAAAACACGGTTCGTGCTACCTCTTTGAAACTTGGAACAATAATGTAGTTCCAAGTTCTATCGCTATGGTTTGTGTCCTATTGAAGTAGCCCCAAGCAGAGACTGACGAGAATCACTTTCATTGAAAAGGGTTGCCAAGCTTCCAAAAAACTACGAGTTTCCTGAAATTTCAGCAAACATTTTTTCACCCAATCTTGATGATACATGCAGGTAATGATCAGTACAACAATCCCACTTGGCTCTCCAAATTTCGTTCTTCTAGCTTAAACAGTTCCTTTGCAGTAACCCTTTTCAGATTTAGGTTTCACTCTGTTTTTTCCTATATGGATACATGTAGTTGGAACTCTAAATCAAACACGGTTTGTGCTAGCTCTTTGAAACTTGGCACAAAAATGTAGTTCCAAGTTCTATCGCTATGGTTTGTGTCCTATTGAAGTAGCCCCAAGCAGAGACTGACGAGAATCACTTTCATTGAAAGGGGTTGCCAAGCTTCCAAAAAACTACGAGTTTCCTGAAATCTCAGCAAACCTTTTTTCACCCAATCTTGATGATACTGGCAGGTAATGATAAGTACAAAAATCCCACTTGGCTCTCCAAATTTCGTTCTTCTAGGTTAAACCGTTCCTTTGCAGTAACCGTTTTCATGTTTAGGTTTCACTCTGTTTTCTCCTATATGGATTCATGTAGTTGGAACTCTAAATCAAACATGGTTTGTGCTAGCTCTTTGAAACTTGGCACAATAATGTATTTCCAAGTTCTATCGCTGTGGCTTGTGTCCTATTGTAGTAGCCCCAAGCAGAGACTGACGAGAATCACTTTCATTGAAAGGGGTTGCCAAGCTTCCAAAAAACTACGAGTTTCTTGAAATCTCAGCAAACATTTTTTCACCCAATCTTGATGATACTGGCAGGTAACGATCAGTACACCAATTCCACTTGGCTCACCAAATTTCGTTCTTCTAGGTTAAACCGTTCCTTTGCAGTAATCGTTTTCATGTTTAGGTTTCACTCTGTTTTCTCCTATATGGATACATGTATTTGGAACTCTAAATCAAACACGGTTTGTGCTAGCTCTTTGAAACTTGGCGCAATCATGTAGTTCCAAGTTCTATCGCTATGGATTGGGTCCTATTGAACTAGCCCCAAGCAGAGACTGACGAGAATCACTTTCATTGAAAGGGGTTGCCAAGCTTCCAAAAAACTACGAGTTTCCTGAAATCCCAGCAAACATTTTTTCACCCAATCTTGATGATACTTGCAGGTAATGATCAGTACACCAATCCCACTTGGCTCACCAAATTTCGTTCTTCTAGGTTAAACCGTTCCTTTGCAGTAACGGTTTTCATATTTAGGTTTCACTCTGTTTTCTCCTATATGGATACATGTATTTGGAACTCTAAATCAAACACGGTTTGTGCTAGCTCTTTGAAACTTGGCACAATAATGTAGTTCCAAGTTCTATCGCTATGGTTTGTGTCCTATTGAAGTAGCCCCAAGCAGAGACTGACGAGAATCACTTTCATTGAAAGGGGTTGCCAAGCTTCCAAAGAACTATGAGTTTCCTGAAATCTCAGCAAACATTTTTTCACCCAATCTTGATGATACTGGCAGGTAATGATCAGTACACCAATCCCACTTGGCTCACCAAATTTCGTTCTTCTAGGTTAAACACTTCATTTGCAGTAACCGTTTTCATGTTTAGGTTTCACTCTCTTTTCTCCTATATGGATACATGTAGTTGGAACTCTAAATCAAACATGGTTTTTGCTAGCTCTTTGAAACTTGGCACAATAATGTAGTTCCAAGTTCTATCGCTACGGTTTGTGTCCTATTGAAGTAGCCCCAAGCAGAGACTGACGAGAATCACTTTCATTGAAAAGGGGTTGCCAAGCTTCCAAAAAACTACGAGTTTCCTGAAATCTTAGCAAACATTTTTTCACCCAATCTTGATGATACTGGCAGGTAATGATCAGTACACCAATCCCACTTGGCTCTTCAAATTTCATTCTTCTAGCTTAAACAGTTCCTTTGCAGTAACCCTTTTCAAGTTTAGGTTTCACTCTGTTTTTTCCTATATGGATACATGTAGTTGGAACTCTAAATCAAACACATTTTTGCTAGCTCTTTGAAACTTGGCACAATAATGTAGTTCCAAGTTCTATCGCTATGGTTTGTGTCCTATTGAAGTAGCCCCAAGCAGAGACTGACGAGAATCACTTTCATTGAAAGGGGTTGCCAATCTTCCAAAAAACTACGAGTTACTTGAAATCTCAGCAAACATTTTTTCACCCAATCTTGATGATACTGGCAGGTAACGATCAGTACACCAATTCCACTTGGCTCACCAAATTTCGTTCTTCTAGGTTAAACCGTTCCTTTGCAGTAACCCTTTTCATGTTTAGGTTTCACTCTGTTTTCTCCTATATGGATACATGTAGTTGGAACTCTAAATCAAACACGGTTTGTGCTAGCTCTTTGAAACTTGGCACAATCATGTAGTTCCAAGTTCTATCGCAACGGATTGTGTCCTATTGAAGTAGCCCCAAGCAGAGACTGACGAGAATCACTTTCATTGATACGGGTTGCCTAGCTTCCAAAAATCTACGAGTTTCCTGAAATCTCAGCAAACCTTTTTTCACCCAATCTTGATGATACTGGCAGGTAATGATCAGTACACCAATCCCACTTGGCTCACCAAATGTCGTTTTTCTAGGTTAAACCGTTCATTTGCAGTAACCGTTTTCATGTTTAGGTTTCACTCTCTTTTCTCCTATATGGATACATGTAGTTGGAACTCTAAATCAAACACGGTTCGTGCTAGCTCTTTGAAACTTGGCACAAAAATGTACTTCCAAGTTCTATCGCTATGTTTTCTGTCCTATTGAAGTAGGCCCAAGCAGAGACTGACGAGAATCACTTTCATTGAAAAGGGTTGCCAAGCTTCCAAAAAACTACGAGTTTCCTGAAATCTTAGCAAACCTTTTTTCACCCAATCTTGATGATACATGCAGGTAATGATCAGTACACCAATCCCACTTGGCTCTCCAAATTTCGTTCTTCTAGCTTAAACAGTTCCTTTGCAGTAACCCTTTTCAGATTTAGGTTTCACTCTGTTTTTTCCTATATGGATACATGTAGTTGGAACTCTAAATCAAACACGGTTTGTGCTAGCTCTTTGAAACTTGGCACAAAAATGTAGTTCCAAGTTCTATCGCTATGGTTTGTGTCCTATTGAAGTAGCCCCAAGCAGAGACTGACGAGAATCACTTTCATTGAAAGGGGTTGCCAAGCTTCCAAAAAACTACGAGTTTCCTGAAATCTCAGCAAACCTTTTTTCACCCAATCTTGATGATACTGGCAGGTAATGATAAGTACAAAAATCCCACTTGGCTCTCCAAATTTCGTTCTTCTAGGTTAAACCGTTCCTTTGCAGTAACCGTTTTCATGTTTAGGTTTCACTCTGTTTTCTCCTATATGGATTCATGTAGTTGGAACTCTAAATCAAACATGGTTTGTGCTAGCTCTTTGAAACTTGGCACAATAATGTATTTCCAAGTTCTATCGCTGTGGCTTGTGTCCTATTGTAGTAGCCCCAAGCAGAGACTGACGAGAATCACTTTCATTGAAAGGGGTTGCCAAGCTTCCAAAAAACTACGAGTTTCTTGAAATCTCAGCAAACATTTTTTCACCCAATCTTGATGATACTGGCAGGTAACGATCAGTACACCAATTCCACTTGGCTCACCAAATTTCGTTCTTCTAGGTTAAACCGTTCCTTTGCAGTAATCGTTTTCATGTTTAGGTTTCACTCTGTTTTCTCCTATATGGATACATGTATTTGGAACTCTAAATCAAACACGGTTTGTGCTAGCTCTTTGAAACTTGGCGCAATCATGTAGTTCCAAGTTCTATCGCTATGGATTGGGTCCTATTGAACTAGCCCCAAGCAGAGACTGACGAGAATCACTTTCATTGAAAGGGGTTGCCAAGCTTCCAAAAAACTACGAGTTTCCTGAAATCCCAGCAAACATTTTTTCACCCAATCTTGATGATACTTGCAGGTAATGATCAGTACACCAATCCCACTTGGCTCACCAAATTTCGTTCTTCTAGGTTAAACCGTTCCTTTGCAGTAACGGTTTTCATATTTAGGTTTCACTCTGTTTTCTCCTATATGGATACATGTATTTGGAACTCTAAATCAAACACGGTTTGTGCTAGCTCTTTGAAACTTGGCACAATAATGTAGTTCCAAGTTCTATCGCTATGGTTTGTGTCCTATTGAAGTAGCCCCAAGCAGAGACTGACGAGAATCACTTTCATTGAAAGGGGTTGCCAAGCTTCCAAAGAACTATGAGTTTCCTGAAATCTCAGCAAACATTTTTTCACCCAATCTTGATGATACTGGCAGGTAATGATCAGTACACCAATCCCACTTGGCTCACCAAATTTCGTTCTTCTAGGTTAAACACTTCATTTGCAGTAACCGTTTTCATGTTTAGGTTTCACTCTCTTTTCTCCTATATGGATACATGTAGTTGGAACTCTAAATCAAACATGGTTTTTGCTAGCTCTTTGAAACTTGGCACAATAATGTAGTTCCAAGTTCTATCGCTACGGTTTGTGTCCTATTGAAGTAGCCCCAAGCAGAGACTGACGAGAATCACTTTCATTGAAAAGGGTTGCCAAGCTTCCAAAAAACTACGAGTTTCCTGAAATCTTAGCAAACATTTTTTCACCCAATCTTGATGATACTGGCAGGTAATGATCAGTACACCAATCCCACTTGGCTCTTCAAATTTCATTCTTCTAGCTTAAACAGTTCCTTTGCAGTAACCCTTTTCAAGTTTAGGTTTCACTCTGTTTTTTCCTATATGGATACATGTAGTTGGAACTCTAAATCAAACACATTTTTGCTAGCTCTTTGAAACTTGGCACAATAATGTAGTTCCAAGTTCTATCGCTATGGTTTGTGTCCTATTGAAGTAGCCCCAAGCAGAGACTGACGAGAATCACTTTCATTGAAAGGGGTTGCCAATCTTCCAAAAAACTACGAGTTACTTGAAATCTCAGCAAACATTTTTTCACCCAATCTTGATGATACTGGCAGGTAACGATCAGTACACCAATTCCACTTGGCTCACCAAATTTCGTTCTTCTAGGTTAAACCGTTCCTTTGCAGTAACCCTTTTCATGTTTAGGTTTCACTCTGTTTTCTCCTATATGGATACATGTAGTTGGAACTCTAAATCAAACACGGTTTGTGCTAGCTCTTTGAAACTTGGCACAATCATGTAGTTCCAAGTTCTATCGCAACGGATTGTGTCCTATTGAAGTAGCCCCAAGCAGAGACTGACGAGAATCACTTTCATTGATACGGGTTGCCTAGCTTCCAAAAATCTACGAGTTTCCTGAAATCTCAGCAAACCTTTTTTCACCCAATCTTGATGATACTGGCAGGTAATGATCAGTACACCAATCCCACTTGGCTCACCAAATGTCGTTTTTCTAGGTTAAACCGTTCATTTGCAGTAACCGTTTTCATGTTTAGGTTTCACTCTCTTTTCTCCTATATGGATACATGTAGTTGGAACTCTAAATCAAACACGGTTCGTGCTAGCTCTTTGAAACTTGGCACAAAAATGTACTTCCAAGTTCTATCGCTATGTTTTCTGTCCTATTGAAGTAGGCCCAAGCAGAGACTGACGAGAATCACTTTCATTGAAAAGGGTTGCCAAGCTTCCAAAAAACTACGAGTTTCCTGAAATCTTAGCAAACCTTTTTTCACCCAATCTTGATGATACATGCAGGTAATGATCAGTACACCAATTCCACTTGGCTCTCCAAATTACGTTCTTCTAGCTTAAACAGTTCCTTTGCAGTAACCGTTTTCATGTTTAGGTTTCACTCTGTTTTCTCCTATATGGATACATGTAGTTGGAACTCTAAATCAAACATGGTTTGTGCTAGCTCTTTGAAACTTGGCACAATAATGTAGTTCCAAGTTCTATCGCTGTGGCTTGTGTCCTATTGTAGTAGCCCCAAGCAGAGACTGACGAGAATCACTTTCATTGAAAGGGGTTGCCAATCTTCCAAAAAACTACGAGTTTCTTGAAATCTCAGCAAACATTTTTTCACCCAATCTTGATGATACTGGCAGGTAACGATCAGTACACCAATTCCACTTGGCTCACCAAATTTCGTTCTTCTAGGTTAAACCGTTCCTTTGCAGTAACCGTTTTCATATTTAGGTTTCACTCTGTTTTCTCCTATATGGATACATGTAGTTGGAACTCTAAATCAAACACGGTTTGTGCTAGCTCTTTGAAACTTGGCACAATCATGCAGTTCCAAGTTCTATCGCTATGGATTGGGTCCTATTGAACTAGCCCCAAGCAGAGACTGACGAGAATCACTTTCATTGAAAGGGGTTGCCAAGCTTCCAAAAAACTACGAGTTTCCGAAATCCCAGCAAACATTTTTTCACCCAATCTTGATGATACTTGCAGGTAATGATCAGTACACCAATCCCACTTGGCTCACCAAATTTCGTTCTTCTAGGTTAAACCGTTCCTTTGCAGTAACGGTTTTCATATTTAGGTTTCACTCTGTTTTCTCCTATATGGATACATGTATTTGGAACTCTAAATCAAACACGGTTTGTGCTAGCTCTTTGAAACTTGGCACAATAATGTAGTTCAAAGTTCTATCGCTATGGTTTGTGTCCTATTGAAGTAGCCCCAAGCAGAGACTGACGAGAATCACTTTCATTGAAAGGGGTTGCCAAGCTTCCAAAAAACTACGAGTTTCCTGAAATCTCAGCAAACATTTTTTCACCTAATCTTGATGATACTTGCAGGTAATGATCAGTACACCAATCCCACTTGGCTCTCCAAATTTCGTTCTTCTAGCTTAAACCGTTCCTTTGCAGTAACCCTTTCCAGGTTTAGGTTTCACTCTGTTTTTTCCTATATGGATACATGTATTTGGAACTCTAAATCAAACACGGTTCGTGCTAGCTCTTTGAAACTTGGCACAATAATGTAGTTCCAAGTTCTATCGCTACGGTTTGTGTCCTATTGAAGTAGCCCCAAGCAGAGACTGACGAGAATCACTTTCATTTAAAGGGGTTGCCAAGCTTCCAAAAAAACTACGAGTTTCCTGAAATATCAGCAAATATTTTTTCACCCAATCTTGATGATACTGGCAGGTAATGATCAGTACACCAATCCCACTTGACTCACCAAATTTCGTTCTTCTAGGTTAAACCGTTCCTTTGCAGTAACCGTTTTCATATTTAGGTTTCACTCTGTTTTCTCCTATATGGATACATGTATTTGGAACTCTAAATCAAACACGGTTCGTGCTAGCTCTTTGAAACTTGGCACAATAACGTAGTTCCAAGTTCTATCGCTATGGTTTGTGTCCTATTGAAGTAGCCCCAAGCAGAGACTGACGAGAATCACTTTCATTGAAAAGGGTTGCCAAGCTTCCAAAAAACTCGAGTTTCCTGAAATCTCAGCAAACATTTTTTCACCCAATCTTGATGATACATGCAGGTACTGA
>NW_027552489.1:0-82904 GCF_045843805.1 Urocitellus parryii | reverse complement strand
GTGTGACAAGGCCATGGACTGGATTGCTGACGGGAATGCCAAGCATCTCAGAAAAGTAAAAATTAGCATGACTGGTAAGGATCTCTCTGGAGAATCCCTGCTTGCATAGATAGCCACCCAAGTTGCATGATTAGGAGCTGTCAGTGCCACAGTGTTCAATTAAAGAAAAGTTTTTCTCCAGGCTTCTTTCCTCCCTATTGTTCTGTTCCCCTGAATGTCAGGGAGGTGTTTGCCTTAGGGCACTCCTTTGGGAATCCTCCAGAAAAGAGTTTCAAACGGAAAGGAAGAGGCCCAATCTGTGCCTTTTAGGTAAAGTGCTTTGTAAAGGCTGTGTCTGAATCAGACTCTTGGCCCTGTGTGTGGCTGTGAATTACATTCTCAGCACCCCAGGAAACTCAAGAAAAATCCCATGTGTCCATGCACATCTAAAAGGATGAAAAAGAAGTGTAATATTGGACGAAGTCTCTTGCCTTCCTCTGGTCAGGCTCCTGACACCGATGAAGTAAGAACAGGGATCCTCTGGGTCAAATGAGTTGTTGCAAGCCATCCAGTAACTAGCACACAGGTGTTTGGGTGTTTTCATGAGTCCAGTACACATAAAGAATCTACCCCTGGCAGGCAGGAGGCCTCGAATTTGAGAAGCAGAGCAGTATTAACTACAGGCCCATTTTATCTATCCTGTTTCTCAGGAAGGGTGTCCAGGCCACCATGACATTTGGCACATGATGGGCATGAGCCCTTACTTTGCACACCATCTTAGACTGCTCCCCCTATGGAAACCCCCAGCCAGAATGTTATGATGAGTATCTGTATGGAAGAAGAGGAGGGCCATGTGGGAGTGTTTTTGTTAGAATAGTGGTCTTTTGTGTGGTGGTTGGAAAAGATGAGTGGGTCCACCTCAGCTTGAACTCTGGTGTGATGCCATTAGAGACTCAGTTCTGGAACTGATCTCAGAGAACTCTTGCCATGAATCGAGTTGGGATTTTACAAGGCCAGGCATTAGAGGAGCCCTTGGAAACTGAGATCTAGGCCGAGGGTGGCTTCCTCCACAGCACTGGGAATGTCAGCCAGGATTTCACATGATTTTGCTGTTAAAGCCTTTTCAGCTATAGTTGAGAGCCAAAACTCACATGAACCTCATATTTTAGACCCCCAATGGGCCTGGCTTCCTGTGACCTTTCGCCACTCCGTGAAAAGCCTTGCCTGCATGCGATCTCCAGAGCTTTTACTGAAAGGAGATTCCTCAGCCCTTAATGGCTCGTGAATGAATCAAAACCCACAGTGCCAACTTCTTCATTCTTGAGATATGGCTAGGCCAATAACATGAAGGTTTTGAGAATCCCATGACCAGAAATCCCCGGAGAACCTTTAGATCTCCTGTTGCTCATCATGACTGAACCCGCCATTGCCGTTTTTGACTGAGTGGAATTCATGACCATGGTGAAGAACAGAGATGTCAGTGAGTAGGAGCCAGCAGGGAACTGGGTCTGGAGCAATGGAGTGCAGGTGTGTGACCAACATCTGTGGTGAGCCCCTGTGGTTCTGTCATTGGTATCCAAATGACATGTGACTGACAAGGTGCAGCCAGCAGACCCTAAAATGTAAAGGCATGTTGTTGTGGGGAGAGGATCTGGTGCGATGCTCAGAATCAAGTTGCTACGCACAAGTGGGAAAGATATATGGGGTAGCAGCCCAGTTTGTGTTTTTTTCCGTCAGACCCTGACTCACCCCACGTGACAGAGCTCCTTCCAGCGCTGTGTCCCGGTTGACCTTTATGTATTTCAAAAACAAACACCAGATTTCCAGGGAAGCTGCAAGAAATGCCATTAAAACTGGACTGTGAGCCAAAGGCTTCACAATCCCCCCAGGGAGACACTCATACCCCAATGGCCACAGTTACCTACAAAGAGAGGATTCAGCTCTGCTGCCTCCTGTTCGTATTGGGAAATAGTATACCATGTCCTCGTGTTCACATAGACTGAGACCAAGCTTTCCTGGTCTCACTGCAAAGGAAGCTAAATCACAAAGCTATATTTCTAGTGCACAAATGTCAGAGGCAGATAGTCAAGAAGTCATTAGGCCAGCAAAGTTCCATGTTTGTGGAATGTTTACCCTGTCCCCTACCATTGGGATCTCTTGTGCCACACCCAAGTTTGTGAGCTCCTCAGAATTTCCTATTCCAGATATGTATTCACAGATTTTGTTCCTCTTCTCCTCTCATTGTGTCTTATTTGGGGTGATAGTAATGTCAAGGCATTGTGGTGGATGACAGTGGAAGATTGTTATGTGGCACGTGTTCGCATATATCTTAGACTCGTTTTTCATTTTGCCTTTTGAAATATTGAATCTCTGTGTCAATACTTATACTACCTTGATTCTTTAATGTCCATCTGGGTGGATTTATAATCAACTTTTCACAAGATATTTCTCAGAAATGTACATTTTCTTGACATACATATTCATTTCTGAATTCTCAAAATGAACTTCAGTGAATATTGAGTACTAACCCTAATATTTCTTCAGTAAGTGACCCAGTTTAACCTCAATGAAAGTCTATTCATACGGGTCGTGATGTGTATTTTGAAGTAAATTTTCATTCAAAATTGTTAAATTCCTATTTCTTCGTATCATAGGATGTATCATTTCATCCAATATTCACAAATTGACATGCATGTGATTCATTTACATTCACTCCCTGTATCAGAACCCATGTATTTCTCCATGTTGCTTTACTTGCTTTTTCATGAGATTTCTTTTATAAAACATTACTTTTGAGTTCCATCATCATTTTCGAAGCAAAACTCACAGTTTGGTGTAATTAGTAACCCTAATATTACCACTAGACGTACACCTGCTTGGATTGAATGTTTATCTGAATACCAGATTTCATGTATTTTTTAAAATATCAATTCAATCCATTATTTAAAATAGTAACCAGTTATATTTTTTATTCACCCTATGGTCTATTCATGCATCATCTCTATATACGTAAACCCAGGGTGCACCTATTTTTATCCCCAAACTCTAAATGACAGGGTTTGAAAACATGCTCCCAGAAATGGTGGAAGAAATACACATGTCACCTCCTCCCTGTATTCCTTTCATCACATCATCTTCTGGACACCAAATGCAAAACTCACACTCACCTTATGATTCTTCCAAAGCCTGATTTTAATGAGAGCATGGATTACTAAAATCATCTAAGTCCGCTTTGCCTATTGTTTTCAATATTCAATCCTATGGTGAGCGTACACTTGTTTCTTCCTAGGATAGTGTATTCAACCACCCCCCTGTTGAAAATATCCCTGATCTTATCACTCATTTTGTACTTTGCCCGATCTCCTAACATCCCAATTGATATCTATTTCCCCAAGTGCCTTGTTGTGACTGACTCTTCATGTGTGCTGACATTCCCATTTACACTCTAATAGAAATTCATTCGATTGCAAAAAGGGCCTTTTGCCCAAATCCTAAACTCACTCTTCTTCCTTACCCTACACTGGAATCCTGTCTACTATCTCAATATCACTGGAAGTTCTCTTTCACATTCAGTGGTCCCAGGTCCAAGATCTTATGCCATTGTATATGGATTTAGAGGATTCACCTCTGCAGAACATCATTCAAAACTATGTATCCAAATCAAGGGCCCAACACCCTTGTGTGCTTCAGCTCTTACCTAGTTTTCACCTTCCATTCTTATAAATATCCCAGTTGCCCAATCCCCGTATTCATCCAGCAGAATGACTCCTAAGCCAAATCGAACCTGATATGACCCTGAAGCAGACTCTGTTCCCTCAATCTATTTTCACATAACAGCAGGTCCTGAGTTGATCTTGCCATACAGGTATGTAGGGAATCCTCCAGCTGCTGAGAAGCTCAAAGGTAGATGCAGAAATGATCCCTGGAGCCAATGTAGGCAGCTAGGTAGGACCTGTGAGGTCTAAAGTCATCTTCCATGGCCAACAACCCAGTGAGGATGAAGGGATGTGGCTGAATCAGCCTCTCTCTTCTCAATGCAGGGAAGATGGACACAATCAGGCCTGGGTGGGTTGCTGATCCCGGGCTCCTTTATGACTTGTGAAAATGTCACAGGAAGGTGGGGCAGCCTCCCTCTCATGGGACCCTTGGAAACAACTGTTAGGACAAAGTGGTTGCCAAGGCAGTGACCTCATTCACTTCCCTGAAGGAAGTGACCTCACCTCACTTCCTTGGTGATGGAACTCTCTGAACGTGGGATCCAGGAGGCGAGGCACCCAGAGGCAATTCCAGTCCCAGTGGGCTCCCTTGTTTTTTCTGTACCAAGGCCAGAGTCATTCTTTCTTGGCACCTGGTGATGTGTGGGTAGCCAAATGCCTTGAATGGTCTGAACAGGGGCCTTTCCTGAGAAAGAAGTGTTGGCTCATTGCTGGCTCCTGACAACTACACAGAGATGGCCAAGGAGACCAGAGCTGAGACAGGACCGGCCACTGCTGGGGAACAAATTTTCACCCACCAGTCAGAGGTCAGAGTGGATAGATGCAGACCAAATACAGGGGTGGTTTGTGTGTCTCAGTGGGTGTGTGTTTCAATTTGGCATTTTGTCTCATGTTCTGAGATCATGTAGGAAAAACGTGTTTGTTGTTGTTGTTGTTGTTGTTGTTTGTTGGTTTGAAATGGACTGTTAACTAGTGAGTCTTTCTATAGAGTCAGTGGATCCCACTGGGTTTGTGGTTAAAGAGAGTAGAGAGAAGAATGCAGCCGTGAATGTGTCCTGTCTAGTGGAAATCTTTGCAGGACTCCTCAAGGCCAATTGATGAATGGACTGCTGCTTGTCTTGCAGATGGGAAACACCTACCAAGATCCCAAGTTCCTGTATTCTTCCAGAATTTTGGCCACTCTCTGAAGGGGTTCGTGTTTTTGTGAACAAGATGGGTACCACCTTCAAGCTGTGTGACAAGGCCATGGACTGGATTGCTGACGGGAATGCCAAGCATCTCAGAAAAGTAAAAATTAGCATGACTGGTAAGGATCTCTCTGGAGAATCCCTGCTTGCATAGATAGCCACCCAAGTTGCATGATTAGGAGCTGTCAGTGCCACAGTGTTCAATTAAAGAAAAGTTTTTCTCCAGGCTTCTTTCCTCCCTATTGTTCTGTTCCCCTGAATGTCAGGGAGGTGTTTGCCTTAGGGCACTCCTTTGGGAATCCTCCAGAAAAGAGTTTCAAACGGAAAGGAAGAGGCCCAATCTGTGCCTTTTAGGTAAAGTGCTTTGTAAAGGCTGTGTCTGAATCAGACTCTTGGCCCTGTGTGTGGCTGTGAATTACATTCTCAGCACCCCAGGAAACTCAAGAAAAATCCCATGTGTCCATGCACATCTAAAAGGATGAAAAAGAAGTGTAATATTGGACGAAGTCTCTTGCCTTCCTCTGGTCAGGCTCCTGACACCGATGAAGTAAGAACAGGGATCCTCTGGGTCAAATGAGTTGTTGCAAGCCATCCAGTAACTAGCACACAGGTGTTTGGGTGTTTTCATGAGTCCAGTACACATAAAGAATCTACCCCTGGCAGGCAGGAGGCCTCGAATTTGAGAAGCAGAGCAGTATTAACTACAGGCCCATTTTATCTATCCTGTTTCTCAGGAAGGGTGTCCAGGCCACCATGACATTTGGCACATGATGGGCATGAGCCCTTACTTTGCACACCATCTTAGACTGCTCCCCCTATGGAAACCCCCAGCCAGAATGTTATGATGAGTATCTGTATGGAAGAAGAGGAGGGCCATGTGGGAGTGTTTTTGTTAGAATAGTGGTCTTTTGTGTGGTGGTTGGAAAAGATGAGTGGGTCCACCTCAGCTTGAACTCTGGTGTGATGCCATTAGAGACTCAGTTCTGGAACTGATCTCAGAGAACTCTTGCCATGAATCGAGTTGGGATTTTACAAGGCCAGGCATTAGAGGAGCCCTTGGAAACTGAGATCTAGGCCGAGGGTGGCTTCCTCCACAGCACTGGGAATGTCAGCCAGGATTTCACATGATTTTGCTGTTAAAGCCTTTTCAGCTATAGTTGAGAGCCAAAACTCACATGAACCTCATATTTTAGACCCCCAATGGGCCTGGCTTCCTGTGACCTTTCGCCACTCCGTGAAAAGCCTTGCCTGCATGCGATCTCCAGAGCTTTTACTGAAAGGAGATTCCTCAGCCCTTAATGGCTCGTGAATGAATCAAAACCCACAGTGCCAACTTCTTCATTCTTGAGATATGGCTAGGTCAATAACATGAAGGTTTTGAGAATCCCATGACCAGAAATCCCCGGAGAACCTTGAGATCTCCTGTTGCTCATCATGACTGAACCCGCCATTGCCGTTTTTGACTGAGTGGAATTCATGACCATGGTGAAGAACAGAGATGTCAGTGAGTAGGAGCCAGCAGGGAACTGGGTCTGGAGCAATGGAGTGCAGGTGTGTGACCAACATCTGTGGTGAGCCCCTGTGGTTCTGTCATTGGTATCCAAATGACATGTGACTGACAAGGTGCAGCCAGCAGACCCTAAAATGTAAAGGCATGTTGTTGTGGGGAGAGGATCTGGTGCGATGCTCAGAATCAAGTTGCTACGCACAAGTGGGAAAGATATATGGGGTAGCAGCCCAGTTTGTGTTTTTTTCCGTCAGACCCTGACTCACCCCACGTGACAGAGCTCCCTCCAGCGCTGTGTCCCGGTTGACCTTTATGTATTTCAAAAACAAACACCAGATTTCCAGGGAAGCTGCAAGAAATGCCATTAAAACTGGACTGTGAGCCAAAGGCTTCACAATCCCCCCAGGGAGACACTCATACCCCAATGGCCACAGTTACCTACAAAGAGAGGATTCAGCTCTGCTGCCTCCTGTTCGTATTGGGAAATAGGAAACCATGTCCTCGTGTTCACATAGACTGAGACCAAGCTTTCCTGGTCTCACTGCAAAGGAAGCTAAATCACAAAGCTATATTTCTAGTGCACAAATGTCAGAGGCAGATAGTCAAGAAGTCATTAGGCCAGCAAAGTTCCATGTTTGTGGAATGTTTACCCTGTCCCCTACCATTGGGATCTCTTGTGCCACACCCAAGTTTGTGAGCTCCTCAGAATTTCCTATTCCAGATATGTATTCACAGATTTTGTTCCTCTTCTCCTCTCATTGTGTCTTATTTGGGGTGATAGTAATGTCAAGGCATTGTGGTGGATGACAGTGGAAGATTGTTATGTGGCACGTGTTCGCATATATCTTAGACTCGTTTTTCATTTTGCCTTTTGAAATATTGAATCTCTGTGTCAATACTTATACTACCTTGATTCTTTAATGTCCATCTGGGTGGATTTATAATCAACTTTTCACAAGATATTTCTCAGAAATGTACATTTTCTTGACATACATATTCATTTCTGAATTCTCAAAATGAACTTCAGTGAATATTGAGTACTAACCCTAATATTTCTTCAGTAAGTGACCCAGTTTAACCTCAATGAAAGTCTATTCATACGGGTCGTGATGTGTATTTTGAAGTAAATTTTCATTCAAAATTGTTAAATTCCTATTTCTTCGTATCATAGGATGTATCATTTCATCCAATATTCACAAATTGACATGCATGTGATTCACTTACATTCACTCCCTGTATCAGAACCCATGTATTTCTCCATGTTGCTTTACTTGCTTTTTCATGAGATTTCTTTTATAAAACATTACTTTTGAGTTCCATCATCATTTTCGAAGCAAAACTCACAGTTTGGTGTAATTAGTAGCCCTAATATTACCACTAGTCATACACCTACTTGGATTGAATGTTTATCTGAATACCAGATTTCATGTATTTTTTAAAATATCAATTCAATCCATTATTTAAAATAGTAACCAGTTATATTTTTTATTCACCCTATGGTCTATTCATGCATCATCTCTATATACGTAATCCCAGGGTGCACCTATTTTTATCCCCAAACTCTAAATGACAGGGTTTGAAAACATGCTCCCAGAAATGGTGGAAGAAATACACATGTCACCTCCTCCCTGTATTCCTTTCATCACATCATCTTCTGGACACCAAATGCAAAACTCACACTCACCTTATGATTCTTCCAAAGCCTGATTTTAATGAGAGCATGGATTACTAAAATCATCTAAGTCCGCTTTGCCTATTGTTTTCAATATTCAATCCTATGGTGAGCGTACACTTGTTTCTTCCTAGGATAGTGTATTCAACCACCCCCCTGTTGAAAATATCCCTGATCTTATCACTCATTTTGTACTTTGCCCGATCTCCTAACATCCCAATTGATATCTATTTCCCCAAGTGCCTTGTTGTGACTGACTCTTCATGTGTGCTGACATTCCCATTTACACTCTAATAGAAATTCATTCGATTGCAAAAAGGGCCTTTTGCCCAAATCCTAAACTCACTCTTCTTCCTTACCCTACACTGGAATCCTGTCTACTATCTCAATATCACTGGAAGTTCTCTTTCACATTCAGTGGTCCCAGGTCCAAGATCTTATGCCATTGTATATGGATTTAGAGGATTCACCTCTGCAGAACATCATTCAAAACTATGTATCCAAATCAAGGGCCCAACACCCTTGTGTGCTTCAGCTCTTACCTAGTTTTCACCTTCCATTCTTATAAATATCCCAGTTGCCCAATCCCCGTATTCATCCAGCAGAATGACTCCTAAGCCAAATCGAACCTGATATGACCCTGAAGCAGACTCTGTTCCCTCAATCTATTTTCACATAACAGCAGGTCCTGAGTTGATCTTGCCATACAGGTATGTAGGGAATCCTCCAGCTGCTGAGAAGCTCAAAGGTAGATGCAGAAATGATCCCTGGAGCCAATGTAGGCAGCTAGGTAGGACCTGTGAGGTCTAAAGTCATCTTCCATGGCCAACAACCCAGTGAGGATGAAGGGATGTGGCTGAATCAGCCTCTCTCTTCTCAATGCAGGGAAGATGGACACAATCAGGCCTGGGTGGGTTGCTGATCCCGGGCTCCTTTATGACTTGTGAAAATGTCACAGGAAGGTGGGGCAGCCTCCCTCTCATGGGACCCTTGGAAACAACTGTTAGGACAAAGTGGTTGCCAAGGCAGTGACCTCATTCACTTCCCTGAAGGAAGTGACCTCACCTCACTTCCTTGGTGATGGAACTCTCTGAACGTGGGATCCAGGAGGCGAGGCACCCAGAGGCAATTCCAGTCCCAGTGGGCTCCCTTGTTTTTTCTGTACCAAGGCCAGAGTCATTCTTTCTTGGCACCTGGTGATGTGTGGGTAGCCAAATGCCTTGAATGGTCTGAACAGGGGCCTTTCCTGAGAAAGAAGTGTTGGCTCATTGCTGGCTCCTGACAACTACACAGAGATGGCCAAGGAGACCAGAGCTGAGACAGGACCGGCCACTGCTGGGGAACAAATTTTCACCCACCAGTCAGAGGTCAGAGTGGATAGATGCAGACCAAATACAGGGGTGGTTTGTGTGTCTCAGTGGGTGTGTGTTTCAATTTGGCATTTTGTCTCATGTTCTGAGATCATGTAGGAAAAACGTGTTTGTTGTTGTTGTTGTTGTTTGTTGGTTTGAAATGGACTGTTAACTAGTGAGTCTTTCTATAGAGTCAGTGGATCCCACTGGGTTTGTGGTTAAAGAGAGTAGAGAGAAGAATGCAGCCGTGAATGTGTCCTGTCTAGTGGAAATCTTTGCAGGACTCCTCAAGGCCAATTGATGAATGGACTGCTGCTTGTCTTGCAGATGGGAAACACCTACCAAGATCCCAAGTTCCTGTATTCTTCCAGAATTTTGGCCACTCTCTGAAGGGGTTCGTGTTTTTGTGAACAAGATGGGTACCACCTTCAAGCTGTGTGACAAGGCCATGGACTGGATTGCTGACGGGAATGCCAAGCATCTCAGAAAAGTAAAAATTAGCATGACTGGTAAGGATCTCTCTGGAGAATCCCTGCTTGCATAGATAGCCACCCAAGTTGCATGATTAGGAGCTGTCAGTGCCACAGTGTTCAATTAAAGAAAAGTTTTTCTCCAGGCTTCTTTCCTCCCTATTGTTCTGTTCCCCTGAATGTCAGGGAGGTGTTTGCCTTAGGGCACTCCTTTGGGAATCCTCCAGAAAAGAGTTTCAAACGGAAAGGAAGAGGCCCAATCTATGCCTTTTAGGTAAAGTGCTTTGTAAAGGCTGTGTCTGAATCAGACTCTTGGCCCTGTGTGTGGCTGTGAATTACATTCTCAGCACCCCAGGAAACTCAAGAAAAATCCCATGTGTCCATGCACATCTAAAAGGATGAAAAAGAAGTGTAATATTGGACGAAGTCTCTTGCCTTCCTCTGGTCAGGCTCCTGACACCGATGAAGTAAGAACAGGGATCCTCTGGGTCAAATGAGTTGTTGCAAGCCATCCAGTAACTAGCACACAGGTGTTTGGGTGTTTTCATGAGTCCAGTACACATAAAGAATCTACCCCTGGCAGGCAGGAGGCCTCGAATTTGAGAAGCAGAGCAGTATTAACTACAGGCCCATTTTATCTATCCTGTTTCTCAGGAAGGGTGTCCAGGCCACCATGACATTTGGCACATGATGGGCATGAGCCCTTACTTTGCACACCATCTTAGACTGCTCCCCCTATGGAAACCCCCAGCCAGAATGTTATGATGAGTATCTGTATGGAAGAAGAGGAGGGCCATGTGGGAGTGTTTTTGTTAGAATAGTGGTCTTTTGTGTGGTGGTTGGAAAAGATGAGTGGGTCCACCTCAGCTTGAACTCTGGTGTGATGCCATTAGAGACTCAGTTCTGGAACTGATCTCAGAGAACTCTTGCCATGAATTGAGTTGGGATTTTACAAGGCCAGGCATTAGAGGAGCCCTTGGAAACTGAGATCTAGGCCGAGGGTGGCTTCCTCCACAGCACTGGGAATCTCAGCCAGGATTTCACATGATTTTGCTGTTAAAGCCTTTTCAGCTATAGTTGAGAGCCAAAACTCACATGAACCTCATATTTTAGACCCCCAATGGGCCTGGCTTCCTGTGACCTTTCGCCACTCCGTGAAAAGCCTTGCCTGCATGCGATCTCCAGAGCTTTTACTGAAAGGAGATTCCTCAGCCCTTAATGGCTCGTGAATGAATCAAAACCCACAGTGCCAACTTCTTCATTCTTGAGATATGGCTAGGCCAATAACATGAAGGTTTTGAGAATCCCATGACCAGAAATCCCCGGAGAACCTTGAGATCTCCTGTTGCTCATCATGACTGAACCCGCCATTGCCCTTTTTGACTGAGTGGAATTCATGACCATGGTGAAGAACAGAGATGTCAGTGAGTAGGAGCCAGCAGGGAACTGGGTCTGGAGCAATGGAGTGCAGGTGTGTGACCAACATCTGTGGTGAGCCCCTGTGGTTCTGTCATTGGTATCCAAATGACATGTGACTGACAAGGTGCAGCCAGCAGACCCTAAAATGTAAAGGCATGTGGTTGTGGGGAGAGGATCTGGTGCGATGCTCAGAATCAAGTTGCTACGCACAAGTGGGAAAGATATATGGGGTAGCAGCCCAGTTTGTGTTTTTTTCCGTCAGACCCTGACTCACCCCACGTGACAGAGCTCCCTCCAGCGCTGTGTCCCGGTTGACCTTTATGTATTTCAAAAACAAACACCAGATTTCCAGGGAAGCTGCAAGAAATGCCATTAAAACTGGACTGTGAGCCAAAGGCTTCACAATCCCCCCAGGGAGACACTCATACCCCAATGGCCACAGTTACCTACAAAGAGAGGATTCAGCTCTGCTGCCTCCTGTTCGTATTGGGAAATAGGAAACCATGTCCTCGTGTTCACATAGACTGAGACCAAGCTTTCCTGGTCTCACTGCAAAGGAAGCTAAGTCACAAAGCTATATTTCTAGTGCACAAATGTCAGAGGCAGATAGTCAAGAAGTCATTAGGCCAGCAAAGTTCCATGTTTGTGGAATGTTTACCCTGTTCCCTACCATTGGGATCTCTTGTGCCACACCCAAGTTTGTGAGCTCCTCAGAATTTCCTATTCCAGATATGTATTCACAGATTTTGTTCCTCTTCTCCTCTCATTGTGTCTTATTTGGGGTGATAGTAATGTCAAGGCATTGTGGTGGATGACAGTGGAAGATTGTTATGTGGCACGTGTTCGCATATATCTTAGACTCGTTTCTCATTTTGCCCTTTGAAATATTGAATCTCTGTGTCAATACTTATACTACCTTGATTCTTTAATGTCCATCTGGGTGGATTTATAATCAACTTTTCACAAGATATTTCTGAGAAATGTACATTTTCTTGACATACATATTCATTTCTGAATTCTCAAAATGAACTTCAGTGAATATTGAGTACTAACCCTAATATTTCTTCAGTAAGTGACCCAGTTTAACATCAATGAAAGTCTATTCATACGGGACGTGATGTGTATTTTGAAGTAAATTTTCATTCAAAATTGTTAAATTCCTATTTCTTCGTATCATAGGATGTATCATTTCATCCAATATTCACAAATTGACATGCATGTGATTCACTTACATTCACTCCCTGTATCAGAACCCATGTATTTCTCCATGTTGCTTTACTTGCTTTTTCATGAGATTTCTTTTATAAAACATTACTTTTGAATTCCATCATCATTTTCGAAGCAAAACTCACAGTTTGGTGTAATTAGTAACCCTAATATTACCACTAGACGTACACCTACTTGAATTGAATGTTTATCTGAATACCAGATTTCATGTATTTTTTAAAATATCAATTCAATCCATTATTTAAAATAGTAACCAGTTATATTTTTTATTCACCCTATGGTCTATTCATGCATCATCTCTATATACGTAAACCCAGGGTGCACCTATTTTTATCCCCAAACTCTAAATGACAGGGTTTGAAAACATGCTCCCAGAAATGGTGGAAGAAATACACATGTCACCTCCTCCCTGTATTCCTTTCATCACATCATCTTCTGGACACCAAATGCAAAACTCACACTCACCTTATGATTCTTCCAAAGCCTGATTTTAATGAGAGCATGGATTACTAAAATCATCTAAGTCCGCTTTGCCTATTGTTTTCAATATTCAATCCTATGGTGAGCGTACACTTGTTTCTTCCTAGGATAGTGTATTCAACCACCCCCCTGTTGAAAATATCCCTGATCTTATCACTCATTTTGTACTTTGCCCGATCTCCTAACATCCCAATTGATATCTATTTCCCCAAGTGCCTTGTTGTGACTGACTCTTCATGTGTGCTGACATTCCCATTTACACTCTAATAGAAATTCATTCGATTGCAAAAAGGGCCTTTTGCCCAAATCCTAAACTCACTCTTCTTCCTTACCCTACACTGGAATCCTGTCTACTATCTCAATATCACTGGAAGTTCTCTTTCACATTCAGTGGTCCCAGGTCCAAGATCTTATGCCATTGTATATGGATTTAGAGGATTCACCTCTGCAGAACATCATTCAAAACTATGTATCCAAATCAAGGGCCCAACACCCTTGTGTGCTTCAGCTCTTACCTAGTTTTCACCTTCCATTCTTATAAATATCCCAGTTGCCCAATCCCCGTATTCATCCAGCAGAATGACTCCTAAGCCAAATCGAACCTGATATGACCCTGAAGCAGACTCTGTTCCCTCAATCTATTTTCACATAACAGCAGGTCCTGAGTTGATCTTGCCATACAGGTATGTAGGGAATCCTCCAGCTGCTGAGAAGCTCAAAGGTAGATGCAGAAATGATCCCTGGAGCCAATGTAGGCAGCTAGGTAGGACCTGTGAGGTCTAAAGTCATCTTCCATGGCCAACAACCCAGTGAGGATGAAGGGATGTGGCTGAATCAGCCTCTCTCTTCTCAATGCAGGGAAGATGGACACAATCAGGCCTGGGTGGGTTGCTGATCCCGGGCTCCTAGGGTATATAGACCTTTATGACTTGTGAAAATGTCACAGGAAGGTGGGGCAGCCTCCCTCTCATGGGACCCTTGGAAACAACTGTTAGGACAAAGTGGTTGCCAAGGCAGTGACCTCATTCACTTCCCTGAAGGAAGTGACCTCACCTCACTTCCTTGGTGATGGAACTCTCTGAACGTGGGATCCAGGAGGCGAGGCACCCAGAGGCAATTCCAGTCCCAGTGGGCTCCCTTGTTTTTTCTGTACCAAGGCCAGAGTCATTCTTTCTTGGCACCTGGTGATGTGTGGGTAGCCAAATGCCTTGAATGGTCTGAACAGGGGCCTTTCCTGAGAAAGAAGTGTTGGCTCATTGCTGGCTCCTGACAACTACACAGAGATGGCCAAGGAGACCAGAGCTGAGACAGGACCGGCCACTGCTGGGGAACAAATTTTCACCCACCAGTCAGAGGTCAGAGTGGATAGATGCAGACCAAATACAGGGGTGGTTTGTGTGTCTCAGTGGGTGTGTGTTTCAATTTGGCATTTTGTCTCATGTTCTGAGATCATGTAGGAAAAACGTGTTTGTTGTTGTTGTTGTTGTTGTTGTTGTTTGTTGGTTTGAAATGGACTGTTAACTAGTGAGTCTTTCTATAGAGTCAGTGGATCCCACTGGGTTTGTGGTTAAAGAGAGTAGAGAGAAGAATGCAGCCGTGAATGTGTCCTGTCTAGTGGAAATCTTTGCAGGACTCCTCAAGGCCAATTGATGAATGGACTGCTGCTTGTCTTGCAGATGGGAAACACCTACCAAGATCCCAAGTTCCTGTATTCTTCCAGAATTTTGGCCACTCTCTGAAGGGGTTCGTGTTTTTGTGAACAAGATGGGTACCACCTTCAAGCTGTGTGACAAGGCCATGGACTGGATTGCTGACGGGAATGCCAAGCATCTCAGAAAAGTAAAAATTAGCATGACTGGTAAGGATCTCTCTGGAGAATCCCTGCTTGCATAGATAGCCACCCAAGTTGCATGATTAGGAGCTGTCAGTGCCACAGTGTTCAATTAAAGAAAAGTTTTTCTCCAGGCTTCTTTCCTCCCTATTGTTCTGTTCCCCTGAATGTCAGGGAGGTGTTTGCCTTAGGGCACTCCTTTGGGAATCCTCCAGAAAAGAGTTTCAAACGGAAAGGAAGAGGCCCAATCTGTGCCTTTTAGGTAAAGTGCTTTGTAAAGGCTGTGTCTGAATCAGACTCTTGGCCCTGTGTGTGGCTGTGAATTACATTCTCAGCACCCCAGGAAACTCAAGAAAAATCCCATGTGTCCATGCACATCTAAAAGGATGAAAAAGAAGTGTAATATTGGACGAAGTCTCTTGCCTTCCTCTGGTCAGGCTCCTGACACCGATGAAGTAAGAACAGGGATCCTCTGGGTCAAATGAGTTGTTGCAAGCCATCCAGTAACTAGCACACAGGTGTTTGGGTGTTTTCATGAGTCCAGTACACATAAAGAATCTACCCCTGGCAGGCAGGAGGCCTCGAATTTGAGAAGCAGAGCAGTATTAACTACAGGCCCATTTTATCTATCCTGTTTCTCAGGAAGGGTGTCCAGGCCACCATGACATTTGGCACATGATGGGCATGAGCCCTTACTTTGCACACCATCTTAGACTGCTCCCCCTATGGAAACCCCCAGCCAGAATGTTATGATGAGTATCTGTATGGAAGAAGAGGAGGGCCATGTGGGAGTGTTTTTGTTAGAATAGTGGTCTTTTGTGTGGTGGTTGGAAAAGATGAGTGGGTCCACCTCAGCTTGAACTCTGGTGTGATGCCATTAGAGACTCAGTTCTGGAACTGATCTCAGAGAACTCTTGCCATGAATCGAGTTGGGATTTTACAAGGCCAGGCATTAGAGGAGCCCTTGGAAACTGAGATCTAGGCCGAGGGTGGCTTCCTCCACAGCACTGGGAATCTCAGCCAGGATTTCACATGATTTTGCTGTTAAAGCCTTTTCAGCTATAGTTGAGAGCCAAAACTCACATGAACCTCATATTTTAGACCCCCAATGGGCCTGGCTTCCTGTGACCTTTCGCCACTCCGTGAAAAGCCTTGCCTGCATGCGATCTCCAGAGCTTTTACTGAAAGGAGATTCCTCAGCCCTTAATGGCTCGTGAATGAATCAAAACCCACAGTGCCAACTTCTTCATTCTTGAGATATGGCTAGGCCAATAACATGAAGGTTTTGAGAATCCCATGACCAGAAATCCCCGGAGAACCTTGAGATCTCCTGTTGCTCATCATGACTGAACCCGCCATTGCCCTTTTTGACTGAGTGGAATTCATGACCATGGTGAAGAACAGAGATGTCAGTGAGTAGGAGCCAGCAGGGAACTGGGTCTGGAGCAATGGAGTGCAGGTGTGTGACCAACATCTGTGGTGAGCCCCTGTGGTTCTGTCATTGGTATCCAAATGACATGTGACTGACAAGGTGCAGCCAGCAGACCCTAAAATGTAAAGGCATGTGGTTGTGGGGAGAGGATCTGGTGCGATGCTCAGAATCAAGTTGCTATGCACAAGTGGGAAGGATATATGGGGTAGCAGCCCAGTTTGAGTTTTTTTCCGTCAGACCCTGACTCACCCCACGTGACAGAGCTCCCTCCAGAGCTGTGTCCCGTTTGGCCTTTATGTATTTCAAAAACAAACACCAGATTTCCAGGGAAGCTGCAAGAAATGCCATTAAAACTGGACTGTGAGCCAAAGGCTTCACAATCCCCCCAGGGAGACACTCATACCCCAATGGCCACAGTTACCTACAAAGAGAGGATTCAGCTCTGCTGCCTCCTGTTCGTATTGGGAAACAGGAAACCAGGTCCTCCTGTTCACATAGACTGAGACCAAGCTTTCCTGGTCTCACTGCAAAGGAAGCTAAATCACAAAGCTATATTTCTAGTGCACAAATGTCAGAGGCAGATAGTCAAGAAGTCATTAGGCCAGCAAAGTTCCATGTTTGTGGAATGTTTACCCTGTCCCCTACCATTGGGATCTCTTGTGCCACACCCAAGTTTGTGAGCTCCTCAGAATTTCCTATTCCAGATATGTATTCACAGATTTTGTTCCTCTTCTCCTCTCATTGTGTCTTATTTGGGGTGATAGTAATGTCAAGGCATTGTGGTGGATGACAGTGGAAGATTGTTATGTGGCACGTGTTCGCATATATCTTAGACTCATTTCTCATTTTGCCCTTTGAAATATTGAATCTCTGTTTCAATACTTATACTACCTTGATTCTTTAATGTCCATCTGGGTGGATTTATAATCAACTTTTCACAAGATATTTCTGAGAAATGTACATTTTCTTGACATACATATTCATTTCTGAATTCTCAAAATGAACTTCAGTGAATATTGAGTACTAACCCTAATATTTCTTCAGTAAGTGACCCAGTTTAACATCAATGAAAGTCTATTCATACGGGACGTGATGTGTATTTTGAAGTAAATTTTCATTCAAAATTGTTAAATTCCTATTTCTTCGTATCATAGGATGTATCATTTCATCCAATATTCACAAATTGACATGCATGTGATTCACTTACATTCACTCCCTGTATCAGAACCCATGTATTTCTCCATGTTGCTTTACTTGCTTTTTCATGAGATTTCTTTTATAAAACATTACTTTTGAGTTCCATCATCATTTTCGAAGCAAAACTCACAGTTTGGTGTAATTAGTAACCCTAATATTACCACTAGACGTACACCTACTTGGATTGAATGTTTATCTGAATACCAGATTTCATGTATTTTTTAAAATATCAATTCAATCCATTATTTAAAATAGTAACCAGTTATATTTTTTATTCACCCTATGGTCTATTCATGCATCATCTCTATATACGTAAACCCAGGGTGCACCTATTTTTATCCCCAAACTCTAAATGACAGGGTTTGAAAACATGCTCCCAGAAATGGTGGAAGAAATACACATGTCACCTCCTCCCTGTATTCCTTTCATCACATCATCTTCTGGACACCAAATGCAAAACTCACACTCACCTTATGATTCTTCCAAAGCCTGATTTTAATGAGAGCATGGATTACTAAAATCATCTAAGTCCGCTTTGCCTATTGTTTTCAATATTCAATCCTATGGTGAGCGTACACTTGTTTCTTCCTAGGATAGTGTATTCAACCACCCCCCTGTTGAAAATATCCCTGATCTTATCACTCATTTTGTACTTTGCCCGATCTCCTAACATCCCAATTGATATCTATTTCCCCAAGTGCCTTGTTGTGACTGACTCTTCATGTGTGCTGACATTCCCATTTACACTCTAATAGAAATTCATTCGATTGCAAAAAGGGCCTTTTGCCCAAATCCTAAACTCACTCTTCTTCCTTACCCTACACTGGAATCCTGTCTACTATCTCAATATCACTGGAAGTTCTCTTTCACATTCAGTGGTCCCAGGTCCAAGATCTTATGCCATTGTATATGGATTTAGAGGATTCACCTCTGCAGAACATCATTCAAAACTATGTATCCAAATCAAGGGCCCAACACCCTTGTGTGCTTCAGCTCTTACCTAGTTTTCACCTTCCATTCTTATAAATATCCCAGTTGCCCAATCCCCGTATTCATCCAGCAGAATGACTCCTAAGCCAAATCGAACCTGATATGACCCTGAAGCAGACTCTGTTCCCTCAATCTATTTTCACATAACAGCAGGTCCTGAGTTGATCTTGCCATACAGGTATGTAGGGAATCCTCCAGCTGCTGAGAAGCTCAAAGGTAGATGCAGAAATGATCCCTGGAGCCAATGTAGGCAGCTAGGTAGGACCTGTGAGGTCTAAAGTCATCTTCCATGGCCAACAACCCAGTGAGGATGAAGGGATGTGGCTGAATCAGCCTCTCTCTTCTCAATGCAGGGAAGATGGACACAATCAGGCCTGGGTGGGTTGCTGATCCCGGGCTCCTAGGGTATATAGACCTTTATGACTTGTGAAAATGTCACAGGAAGGTGGGGCAGCCTCCCTCTCATGGGACCCTTGGAAACAACTGTTAGGACAAAGTGGTTGCCAAGGCAGTGACCTCATTCACTTCCCTGAAGGAAGTGACCTCACCTCACTTCCTTGGTGATGGAACTCTCTGAACGTGGGATCCAGGAGGCGAGGCACCCAGAGGCAATTCCAGTCCCAGTGGGCTCCCTTGTTTTTTCTGTACCAAGGCCAGAGTCATTCTTTCTTGGCACCTGGTGATGTGTGGGTAGCCAAATGCCTTGAATGGTCTGAACAGGGGCCTTTCCTGAGAAAGAAGTGTTGGCTCATTGCTGGCTCCTGACAACTACACAGAGATGGCCAAGGAGACCAGAGCTGAGACAGGACCGGCCACTGCTGGGGAACAAATTTTCACCCACCAGTCAGAGGTCAGAGTGGATAGATGCAGACCAAATACAGGGGTGGTTTGTGTGTCTCAGTGGGTGTGTGTTTCAATTTGGCATTTTGTCTCATGTTCTGAGATCATGTAGGAAAAACGTGTTTGTTGTTGTTGTTGTTGTTGTTGTTTGTTGGTTTGAAATGGACTGTTAACTAGTGAGTCTTTCTATAGAGTCAGTGGATCCCACTGGGTTTGTGGTTAAAGAGAGTAGAGAGAAGAATGCAGCCGTGAATGTGTCCTGTCTAGTGGAAATCTTTGCAGGACTCCTCAAGGCCAATTGATGAATGGACTGCTGCTTGTCTTGCAGATGGGAAACACCTACCAAGATCCCAAGTTCCTGTATTCTTCCAGAATTTTGGCCACTCTCTGAAGGGGTTCGTGTTTTTGTGAACAAGATGGGTACCACCTTCAAGCTGTGTGACAAGGCCATGGACTGGATTGCTGACGGGAATGCCAAGCATCTCAGAAAAGTAAAAATTAGCATGACTGGTAAGGATCTCTCTGGAGAATCCCTGCTTGCATAGATAGCCACCCAAGTTGCATGATTAGGAGCTGTCAGTGCCACAGTGTTCAATTAAAGAAAAGTTTTTCTCCAGGCTTCTTTCCTCCCTATTGTTCTGTTCCCCTGAATGTCAGGGAGGTGTTTGCCTTAGGGCACTCCTTTGGGAATCCTCCAGAAAAGAGTTTCAAACGGAAAGGAAGAGGCCCAATCTGTGCCTTTTAGGTAAAGTGCTTTGTAAAGGCTGTGTCTGAATCAGACTCTTGGCCCTGTGTGTGGCTGTGAATTACATTCTCAGCACCCCAGGAAACTCAAGAAAAATCCCATGTGTCCATGCACATCTAAAAGGATGAAAAAGAAGTGTAATATTGGACGAAGTCTCTTGCCTTCCTCTGGTCAGGCTCCTGACACCGATGAAGTAAGAACAGGGATCCTCTGGGTCAAATGAGTTGTTGCAAGCCATCCAGTAACTAGCACACAGGTGTTTGGGTGTTTTCATGAGTCCAGTACACATAAAGAATCTACCCCTGGCAGGCAGGAGGCCTCGAATTTGAGAAGCAGAGCAGTATTAACTACAGGCCCATTTTATCTATCCTGTTTCTCAGGAAGGGTGTCCAGGCCACCATGACATTTGGCACATGATGGGCATGAGCCCTTACTTTGCACACCATCTTAGACTGCTCCCCCTATGGAAACCCCCAGCCAGAATGTTATGATGAGTATCTGTATGGAAGAAGAGGAGGGCCATGTGGGAGTGTTTTTGTTAGAATAGTGGTCTTTTGTGTGGTGGTTGGAAAAGATGAGTGGGTCCACCTCAGCTTGAACTCTGGTGTGATGCCATTAGAGACTCAGTTCTGGAACTGATCTCAGAGAACTCTTGCCATGAATCGAGTTGGGATTTTACAAGGCCAGGCATTAGAGGAGCCCTTGGAAACTGAGATCTAGGCCGAGGGTGGCTTCCTCCACAGCACTGGGAATCTCAGCCAGGATTTCACATGATTTTGCTGTTAAAGCCTTTTCAGCTATAGTTGAGAGCCAAAACTCACATGAACCTCATATTTTAGACCCCCAATGGGCCTGGCTTCCTGTGACCTTTCGCCACTCCGTGAAAAGCCTTGCCTGCATGCGATCTCCAGAGCTTTTACTGAAAGGAGATTCCTCAGCCCTTAATGGCTCGTGAATGAATCAAAACCCACAGTGCCAACTTCTTCATTCTTGAGATATGGCTAGGCCAATAACATGAAGGTTTTGAGAATCCCATGACCAGAAATCCCCGGAGAACCTTGAGATCTCCTGTTGCTCATCATGACTGAACCCGCCATTGCCCTTTTTGACTGAGTGGAATTCATGACCATGGTGAAGAACAGAGATGTCAGTGAGTAGGAGCCAGCAGGGAACTGGGTCTGGAGCAATGGAGTGCAGGTGTGTGACCAACATCTGTGGTGAGCCCCTGTGGTTCTGTCATTGGTATCCAAATGACATGTGACTGACAAGGTGCAGCCAGCAGACCCTAAAATGTAAAGGCATGTTGTTGTGGGGAGAGGATCTGGTGCGATGCTCAGAATCAAGTTGCTACGCACAAGTGGGAAAGATATATGGGGTAGCAGCCCAGTTTGTGTTTTTTTCCGTCAGACCCTGACTCACCCCACGTGACAGAGCTCCTTCCAGCGCTGTGTCCCGGTTGACCTTTATGTATTTCAAAAACAAACACCAGATTTCCAGGGAAGCTGCAAGAAATGCCATTAAAACTGGACTGTGAGCCAAAGGCTTCACAATCCCCCCAGGGAGACACTCATACCCCAATGGCCACAGTTACCTACAAAGAGAGGATTCAGCTCTGCTGCCTCCTGTTCGTATTGGGAAATAGTATACCATGTCCTCGTGTTCACATAGACTGAGACCAAGCTTTCCTGGTCTCACTGCAAAGGAAGCTAAATCACAAAGCTATATTTCTAGTGCACAAATGTCAGAGGCAGATAGTCAAGAAGTCATTAGGCCAGCAAAGTTCCATGTTTGTGGAATGTTTACCCTGTCCCCTACCATTGGGATCTCTTGTGCCACACCCAAGTTTGTGAGCTCCTCAGAATTTCCTATTCCAGATATGTATTCACAGATTTTGTTCCTCTTCTCCTCTCATTGTGTCTTATTTGGGGTGATAGTAATGTCAAGGCATTGTGGTGGATGACAGTGGAAGATTGTTATGTGGCACGTGTTCGCATATATCTTAGACTCGTTTTTCATTTTGCCTTTTGAAATATTGAATCTCTGTGTCAATACTTATACTACCTTGATTCTTTAATGTCCATCTGGGTGGATTTATAATCAACTTTTCACAAGATATTTCTCAGAAATGTACATTTTCTTGACATACATATTCATTTCTGAATTCTCAAAATGAACTTCAGTGAATATTGAGTACTAACCCTAATATTTCTTCAGTAAGTGACCCAGTTTAACCTCAATGAAAGTCTATTCATACGGGTCGTGATGTGTATTTTGAAGTAAATTTTCATTCAAAATTGTTAAATTCCTATTTCTTCGTATCATAGGATGTATCATTTCATCCAATATTCACAAATTGACATGCATGTGATTCACTTACATTCACTCCCTGTATCAGAACCCATGTATTTCTCCATGTTGCTTTACTTGCTTTTTCATGAGATTTCTTTTATAAAACATTACTTTTGAGTTCCATCATCATTTTCGAAGCAAAACTCACAGTTTGGTGTAATTAGTAACCCTAATATTTCCACTAGACATACACCTACTTGGATTGAATGTTTATCTGAATACCAGATTTCATGTATTTTTTAAAATATCAATTCAATCCATTATTTAAAATAGTAACCAGTTATATTTTTTATTCACCCTATGGTCTATTCATGCATCATCTCTATATACGTAAACCCAGGGTGCACCTATTTTTATCCCCAAACTCTAAATGACAGGGTTTGAAAACATGCTCCCAGAAATGGTGGAAGAAATACACATGTCACCTCCTCCCTGTATTCCTTTCATCACATCATCTTCTGGACACCAAATGCAAAACTCACACTCACCTTATGATTCTTCCAAAGCCTGATTTTAATGAGAGCATGGATTACTAAAATCATCTAAGTCCGCTTTGCCTATTGTTTTCAATATTCAATCCTATGGTGAGCGTACACTTGTTTCTTCCTAGGATAGTGTATTCAACCACCCCCCTGTTGAAAATATCCCTGATCTTATCACTCATTTTGTACTTTGCCCGATCTCCTAACATCCCAATTGATATCTATTTCCCCAAGTGCCTTGTTGTGACTGACTCTTCATGTGTGCTGACATTCCCATTTACACTCTAATAGAAATTCATTCGATTGCAAAAAGGGCCTTTTGCCCAAATCCTAAACTCACTCTTCTTCCTTACCCTACACTGGAATCCTGTCTACTATCTCAATATCACTGGAAGTTCTCTTTCACATTCAGTGGTCCCAGGTCCAAGATCTTATGCCATTGTATATGGATTTAGAGGATTCACCTCTGCAGAACATCATTCAAAACTATGTATCCAAATCAAGGGCCCAACACCCTTGTGTGCTTCAGCTCTTACCTAGTTTTCACCTTCCATTCTTATAAATATCCCAGTTGCCCAATCCCCGTATTCATCCAGCAGAATGACTCCTAAGCCAAATCGAACCTGATATGACCCTGAAGCAGACTCTGTTCCCTCAATCTATTTTCACATAACAGCAGGTCCTGAGTTGATCTTGCCATACAGGTATGTAGGGAATCCTCCAGCTGCTGAGAAGCTCAAAGGTAGATGCAGAAATGATCCCTGGAGCCAATGTAGGCAGCTAGGTAGGACCTGTGAGGTCTAAAGTCATCTTCCATGGCCAACAACCCAGTGAGGATGAAGGGATGTGGCTGAATCAGCCTCTCTCTTCTCAATGCAGGGAAGATGGACACAATCAGGCCTGGGTGGGTTGCTGATCCCGGGCTCCTAGGGTATATAGACCTTTATGACTTGTGAAAATGTCACAGGAAGGTGGGGCAGCCTCCCTCTCATGGGACCCTTGGAAACAACTGTTAGGACAAAGTGGTTGCCAAGGCAGTGACCTCATTCACTTCCCTGAAGGAAGTGACCTCACCTCACTTCCTTGGTGATGGAACTCTCTGAACGTGGGATCCAGGAGGCGAGGCACCCAGAGGCAATTCCAGTCCCAGTGGGCTCCCTTGTTTTTTCTGGACCAAGGCCAGAGTCATTCTTTCTTGGCACCTGGTGATGTGTGGGTAGCCAAATGCCTTGAATGGTCTGAACAGGGGCCTTTCCTGAGAAAGAAGTGTTGGCTCATTGCTGGCTCCTGACAACTACACAGAGATGGCCAAGGAGACCAGAGCTGAGACAGGACCGGCCACTGCTGGGGAACAAATTTTCACCCACCAGTCAGAGGTCAGAGTGGATAGATGCAGACCAAATACAGGGGTGGTTTGTGTGTCTCAGTGGGTGTGTGTTTCAATTTGGCATTTTGTCTCATGTTCTGAGATCATGTAGGAAAAACGTGTTTGTTGTTGTTGTTGTTGTTGTTGTTGTTGTTTGTTGGTTTGAAATGGACTGTTAACTAGTGAGTCTTTCTATAGAGTCAGTGGATCCCACTGGGTTTGTGGTTAAAGAGAGTAGAGAGAAGAATGCAGCCGTGAATGTGTCCTGTCTAGTGGAAATCTTTGCAGGACTCCTCAAGGCCAATTGATGAATGGACTGCTGCTTGTCTTGCAGATGGGAAACACCTACGAAGATCCCAAGTTCCTGTATTCTTCCAGAATTTTGGCCACTCTCTGAAGGGGTTCGTGTTTTTGTGAACAAGATGGGTACCACCTTCAAGCTGTGTGACAAGGCCATGGACTGGATTGCTGACGGGAATGCCAAGCATCTCAGAAAAGTAAAAATTAGCATGACTGGTAAGGATCTCTCTGGAGAATCCCTGCTTGCATAGATAGCCACCCAAGTTGCATGATTAGGAGCTGTCAGTGCCACAGTGTTCAATTAAAGAAAAGTTTTTCTCCAGGCTTCTTTCCTCCCTATTGTTCTGTTCCCCTGAATGTCAGGGAGGTGTTTGCCTTAGGGCACTCCTTTGGGAATCCTCCAGAAAAGAGTTTCAAACGGAAAGGAAGAGGCCCAATCTGTGCCTTTTAGGTAAAGTGCTTTGTAAAGGCTGTGTCTGAATCAGACTCTTGGCCCTGTGTGTGGCTGTGAATTACATTCTCAGCACCCCAGGAAACTCAAGAAAAATCCCATGTGTCCATGCACATCTAAAAGGATGAAAAAGAAGTGTAATATTGGACGAAGTCTCTTGCCTTCCTCTGGTCAGGCTCCTGACACCGATGAAGTAAGAACAGGGATCCTCTGGGTCAAATGAGTTGTTGCAAGCCATCCAGTAACTAGCACACAGGTGTTTGGGTGTTTTCATGAGTCCAGTACACATAAAGAATCTACCCCTGGCAGGCAGGAGGCCTCGAATTTGAGAAGCAGAGCAGTATTAACTACAGGCCCATTTTATCTATCCTGTTTCTCAGGAAGGGTGTCCAGGCCACCATGACATTTGGCACATGATGGGCATGAGCCCTTACTTTGCACACCATCTTAGACTGCTCCCCCTATGGAAACCCCCAGCCAGAATGTTATGATGAGTATCTGTATGGAAGAAGAGGAGGGCCATGTGGGAGTGTTTTTGTTAGAATAGTGGTCTTTTGTGTGGTGGTTGGAAAAGATGAGTGGGTCCACCTCAGCTTGAACTCTGGTGTGATGCCATTAGAGACTCAGTTCTGGAACTGATCTCAGAGAACTCTTGCCATGAATCGAGTTGGGATTTTACAAGGCCAGGCATTAGAGGAGCCCTTGGAAACTGAGATCTAGGCCGAGGGTGGCTTCCTCCACAGCACTGGGAATGTCAGCCAGGATTTCACATGATTTTGCTGTTAAAGCCTTTTCAGCTATAGTTGAGAGCCAAAACTCACATGAACCTCATATTTTAGACCCCCAATGGGCCTGGCTTCCTGTGACCTTTCGCCACTCCGTGAAAAGCCTTGCCTGCATGCGATCTCCAGAGCTTTTACTGAAAGGAGATTCCTCAGCCCTTAATGGCTCGTGAATGAATCAAAACCCACAGTGCCAACTTCTTCATTCTTGAGATATGGCTAGGCCAATAACATGAAGGTTTTGAGAATCCCATGACCAGAAATCCCCGGAGAACCTTTAGATCTCCTGTTGCTCATCATGACTGAACCCGCCATTGCCGTTTTTGACTGAGTGGAATTCATGACCATGGTGAAGAACAGAGATGTCAGTGAGTAGGAGCCAGCAGGGAACTGGGTCTGGAGCAATGGAGTGCAGGTGTGTGACCAACATCTGTGGTGAGCCCCTGTGGTTCTGTCATTGGTATCCAAATGACATGTGACTGACAAGGTGCAGCCAGCAGACCCTAAAATGTAAAGGCATGTTGTTGTGGGGAGAGGATCTGGTGCGATGCTCAGAATCAAGTTGCTACGCACAAGTGGGAAAGATATATGGGGTAGCAGCCCAGTTTGTGTTTTTTTCCGTCAGACCCTGACTCACCCCACGTGACAGAGCTCCTTCCAGCGCTGTGTCCCGGTTGACCTTTATGTATTTCAAAAACAAACACCAGATTTCCAGGGAAGCTGCAAGAAATGCCATTAAAACTGGACTGTGAGCCAAAGGCTTCACAATCCCCCCAGGGAGACACTCATACCCCAATGGCCACAGTTACCTACAAAGAGAGGATTCAGCTCTGCTGCCTCCTGTTCGTATTGGGAAATAGTATACCATGTCCTCGTGTTCACATAGACTGAGACCAAGCTTTCCTGGTCTCACTGCAAAGGAAGCTAAATCACAAAGCTATATTTCTAGTGCACAAATGTCAGAGGCAGATAGTCAAGAAGTCATTAGGCCAGCAAAGTTCCATGTTTGTGGAATGTTTACCCTGTCCCCTACCATTGGGATCTCTTGTGCCACACCCAAGTTTGTGAGCTCCTCAGAATTTCCTATTCCAGATATGTATTCACAGATTTTGTTCCTCTTCTCCTCTCATTGTGTCTTATTTGGGGTGATAGTAATGTCAAGGCATTGTGGTGGATGACAGTGGAAGATTGTTATGTGGCACGTGTTCGCATATATCTTAGACTCGTTTTTCATTTTGCCTTTTGAAATATTGAATCTCTGTGTCAATACTTATACTACCTTGATTCTTTAATGTCCATCTGGGTGGATTTATAATCAACTTTTCACAAGATATTTCTCAGAAATGTACATTTTCTTGACATACATATTCATTTCTGAATTCTCAAAATGAACTTCAGTGAATATTGAGTACTAACCCTAATATTTCTTCAGTAAGTGACCCAGTTTAACCTCAATGAAAGTCTATTCATACGGGTCGTGATGTGTATTTTGAAGTAAATTTTCATTCAAAATTGTTAAATTCCTATTTCTTCGTATCATAGGATGTATCATTTCATCCAATATTCACAAATTGACATGCATGTGATTCATTTACATTCACTCCCTGTATCAGAACCCATGTATTTCTCCATGTTGCTTTACTTGCTTTTTCATGAGATTTCTTTTATAAAACATTACTTTTGAGTTCCATCATCATTTTCGAAGCAAAACTCACAGTTTGGTGTAATTAGTAACCCTAATATTACCACTAGACGTACACCTGCTTGGATTGAATGTTTATCTGAATACCAGATTTCATGTATTTTTTAAAATATCAATTCAATCCATTATTTAAAATAGTAACCAGTTATATTTTTTATTCACCCTATGGTCTATTCATGCATCATCTCTATATACGTAAACCCAGGGTGCACCTATTTTTATCCCCAAACTCTAAATGACAGGGTTTGAAAACATGCTCCCAGAAATGGTGGAAGAAATACACATGTCACCTCCTCCCTGTATTCCTTTCATCACATCATCTTCTGGACACCAAATGCAAAACTCACACTCACCTTATGATTCTTCCAAAGCCTGATTTTAATGAGAGCATGGATTACTAAAATCATCTAAGTCCGCTTTGCCTATTGTTTTCAATATTCAATCCTATGGTGAGCGTACACTTGTTTCTTCCTAGGATAGTGTATTCAACCACCCCCCTGTTGAAAATATCCCTGATCTTATCACTCATTTTGTACTTTGCCCGATCTCCTAACATCCCAATTGATATCTATTTCCCCAAGTGCCTTGTTGTGACTGACTCTTCATGTGTGCTGACATTCCCATTTACACTCTAATAGAAATTCATTCGATTGCAAAAAGGGCCTTTTGCCCAAATCCTAAACTCACTCTTCTTCCTTACCCTACACTGGAATCCTGTCTACTATCTCAATATCACTGGAAGTTCTCTTTCACATTCAGTGGTCCCAGGTCCAAGATCTTATGCCATTGTATATGGATTTAGAGGATTCACCTCTGCAGAACATCATTCAAAACTATGTATCCAAATCAAGGGCCCAACACCCTTGTGTGCTTCAGCTCTTACCTAGTTTTCACCTTCCATTCTTATAAATATCCCAGTTGCCCAATCCCCGTATTCATCCAGCAGAATGACTCCTAAGCCAAATCGAACCTGATATGACCCTGAAGCAGACTCTGTTCCCTCAATCTATTTTCACATAACAGCAGGTCCTGAGTTGATCTTGCCATACAGGTATGTAGGGAATCCTCCAGCTGCTGAGAAGCTCAAAGGTAGATGCAGAAATGATCCCTGGAGCCAATGTAGGCAGCTAGGTAGGACCTGTGAGGTCTAAAGTCATCTTCCATGGCCAACAACCCAGTGAGGATGAAGGGATGTGGCTGAATCAGCCTCTCTCTTCTCAATGCAGGGAAGATGGACACAATCAGGCCTGGGTGGGTTGCTGATCCCGGGCTCCTTTATGACTTGTGAAAATGTCACAGGAAGGTGGGGCAGCCTCCCTCTCATGGGACCCTTGGAAACAACTGTTAGGACAAAGTGGTTGCCAAGGCAGTGACCTCATTCACTTCCCTGAAGGAAGTGACCTCACCTCACTTCCTTGGTGATGGAACTCTCTGAACGTGGGATCCAGGAGGCGAGGCACCCAGAGGCAATTCCAGTCCCAGTGGGCTCCCTTGTTTTTTCTGTACCAAGGCCAGAGTCATTCTTTCTTGGCACCTGGTGATGTGTGGGTAGCCAAATGCCTTGAATGGTCTGAACAGGGGCCTTTCCTGAGAAAGAAGTGTATTGCTGGCTCCTGACAACTACACAGAGATGGCCAAGGAGACCAGAGCTGAGACAGGACCGGCCACTGCTGGGGAACAAATTTTCACCCACCAGTCAGAGGTCAGAGTGGATAGATGCAGACCAAATACAGGGGTGGTTTGTGTGTCTCAGTGGGTGTGTGTTTCAATTTGGCATTTTGTCTCATGTTCTGAGATCATGTAGGAAAAACGTGTTTGTTGTTGTTGTTGTTGTTGTTGTTCTTGTTTGTTGGTTTGAAATGGACTGTTAACTAGTGAGTCTTTCTATAGAGTCAGTGGATCCCACTGGGTTTGTGGTTAAAGAGAGTAGAGAGAAGAATGCAGCCGTGAATGTGTCCTGTCTAGTGGAAATCTTTGCAGGACTCCTCAAGGCCAATTGATGAATGGACTGCTGCTTGTCTTGCAGATGGGAAACACCTACCAAGATCCCAAGTTCCTGTATTCTTCCAGAATTTTGGCCACTCTCTGAAGGGGTTCGTGTTTTTGTGAACAAGATGGGTACCACCTTCAAGCTCTGTGACAAGGCCATGGACTGGATTGCTGACGGGAATGCCAAGCATCTCAGAAAAGTAAAAATTAGCATGACTGGTAAGGATCTCTCTGGAGAATCCCTGCTTGCATAGATAGCCACCCAAGTTGCATGATTAGGAGCTGTCAGTGCCACAGTGTTCAATTAAAGAAAAGTTTTTCTCCAGGCTTCTTTCCTCCCTATTGTTCTGTTCCCCTGAATGTCAGGGAGGTGTTTGCCTTAGGGCACTCCTTTGGGAATCCTCCAGAAAAGAGTTTCAAACGGAAAGGAAGGGGCCCAATCTGTGCCTTTTAGGTAAAGTGCTTTGTAAAGGCTGTCTGAATCAGACTCTTGGCCCTGTGTGTGGCTGTGAATTACATTCTCAGCACCCCAGGAAACTCAAGAAAAATCCCATGTGTCCATGCACATCTAAAAGGATGAAAAAGAAGTGTAATATTGGACGAAGTCTCTTGCCTTCCTCTGGTCAGGCTCCTGACACCGATGAAGTAAGAACAGGGATCCTCTGGGTCAAATGAGTTGTTGCAAGCCATCCAGTAACTAGCACACAGGTGTTTGGGTGTTTTCATGAGTCCAGTACACATAAAGAATCTACTCCTGGCAGGCAGGAGGCCTCGAATTTGAGAAGCAGAGCAGTATTAACTACAGGCCCATTTTATCTATCCTGTTTCTCAGGAAGGGTGTCCAGGCCACCATGACATTTGGCACATGATGGGCATGAGCCCTTACTTTGCACACCATCTTAGACTGCTCCCCCTATGGAAAACCCCAGCCAGAATGTTATGATGAGTATCTGTATGGAAGAAGAGGAGGGCCATGTGGGAGTGTTTTTGTTAGAATAGTGGTCTTTTGTGTGGTGGTTGGAAAAGATGAGTGGGTCCACCTCAGCTTGAACTCTGGTGTGATGCCATTAGAGACTCAGTTCTGGAACTGATCTCAGAGAACTCTTGCCATGAATCGAGTTGGGATTTTACAAGGCCAGGCATTAGAGGAGCCCTTGGAAACTGAGATCTAGGCCGAGGGTGGCTTCCTCCACAGCACTGGGAATCTCAGCCAGGATTTCACATGATTTTGCTGTTAAAGCCTTTTCAGCTATAGTTGAGAGCCAAAACTCACATGAACCTCATATTTTAGACCCCCAATGGGCCTGGCTTCCTGTGACCTTTCGCCACTCCGTGAAAAGCCTTGCCTGCATGCGATCTCCAGAGCTTTTACTGAAAGGAGATTCCTCAGCCCTTAATGGCTCGTGAATGAATCAAAACCCACAGTGCCAACTTCTTCATTCTTGAGATATGGCTAGGCCAATAACATGAAGGTTTTGAGAATCCCATGACCAGAAATCCCCGGAGAACCTTTAGATCTCCTGTTGCTCATCATGACTGAACCCGCCATTGCCGTTTTTGACTGAGTGGAATTCATGACCATGGTGAAGAACAGAGATGTCAGTGAGTAGGAGCCAGCAGGGAACTGGGTCTGGAGCAATGGAGTGCAGGTGTGTGACCAACATCTGTGGTGAGCCCCTGTGGTTCTGTCATTGGTATCCAAATGACATGTGACTGACAAGGTGCAGCCAGCAGACCCTAAAATGTAAAGGCATGTTGTTGTGGGGAGAGGATCTGGTGCGATGCTCAGAATCAAGTTGCTACGCACAAGTGGGAAAGATATATGGGGTAGCAGCCCAGTTTGTGTTTTTTTCCGTCAGACCCTGACTCACCCCACGTGACAGAGCTCCCTCCAGAGCTGTGTCCCGGTTGACCTTTATGTATTTCAAAAACAAACACCAGAATTCCAGGGAAGCTGCAAGAAATGCCATTAAAACTGGACTGTGAGCCAAAGGCTTCACAATCCCCCCAGGGAGACACTCATACCCCAATGGCCACAGTTACCTACAAAGAGAGGATTCAGCTCTGCTGCCCCCTGTTCGTATTGGGAAATAGGAAACCATGTCCTCGTGTTCACATAGACTGAGACCAAGCTTTCCTGGTCTCACTGCAAAGGAAGCTAAATCACAAAGCTATATTTCTAGTGCACAAATGTCAGAGGCAGATAGTCAAGAAGTCATTAGGCCAGCAAAGTTCCATGTTTGTGGAATGTTTACCCTGTTCCCTACCATTGGGATCTCTTGTGCCACACCCAAGTTTGTGAGCTCCTCAGAATTTCCTATTCCAGATATGTATTCACAGATTTTGTTCCTCTTCTCCTCTCATTGTGTCTTATTTGGGGTGATAGTAATGTCAAGGCATTGTGGTGGATGACAGTGGAAGATTGTTATGTGGCACGTGTTCGCATATATCTTAGACTCGTTTCTCATTTTGCCCTTTGAAATATTGAATCTCTGTGTCAATACTTATACTACCTTGATTCTTTAATGTCCATCTGGGTGGATTTATAATCAACTTTTCACAAGATATTTCTGAGAAATGTACATTTTCTTGACATACATATTCATTTCTGAATTCTCAAAATGAACTTCAGTGAATATTGAGTACTAACCCTAATATTTCTTCAGTAAGTGACCCAGTTTAACATCAATGAAAGTCTATTCATATGGGACGTGATGTGTATTTTGAAGTAAATTTTCATTCAAAATTGTTAAATTCCTATTTCTTCGTATCATAGGATGTATCATTTCATCCAATATTCACAAATTGACATGCATGTGATTCACTTACATTCACTCCCTGTATCAGAACCCATGTATTTCTCCATGTTGCTTTACTTGCTTTTTCATGAGATTTCTTTTATAAAACATTACTTTTGAATTCCATCATCATTTTCGAAGCAAAACTCACAGTTTGGTGTAATTAGTAACCCTAATATTACCACTAGACGTACACCTACTTGAATTGAATGTTTATCTGAATACCAGATTTCATGTATTTTTTAAAATATCAATTCAATCCATTATTTAAAATAGTAACCAGTTATATTTTTTATTCACCCTATGGTCTATTCATGCATCATCTCTATATACGTAAACCCAGGGTGCACCTATTTTTATCCCCAATCTCTAAATGACAGGGTTTGAAAACATGCTCCCAGAAATGGTGGAAGAAATACACATGTCACCTCCTCCCTGTATTCCTTTCATCACATCATCTTCTGGACACCAAATGCAAAACTCACACTCACCTTATGATTCTTCCAAAGCCTGATTTTAATGAGAGCATGGATTACTAAAATCATCTAAGTCCGCTTTGCCTATTGTTTTCAATATTCAATCCTATGGTGAGCGTACACTTGTTTCTTCCTAGGATAGTGTATTCAACCACCCCCCTGTTGAAAATATCCCTGATCTTATCACTCATTTTGTACTTTGCCCGATCTCCTAACATCCCAATTGATATCTATTTCCCCAAGTGCCTTGTTGTGACTGACTCTTCATGTGTGCTGACATTCCCATTTACACTCTAATAGAAATTCATTCGATTGCAAAAAGGGCCTTTTGCCCAAATCCTAAACTCACTCTTCTTCCTTACCCTACACTGGAATCCTGTCTACTATCTCAATATCACTGGAAGTTCTCTTTCACATTCAGTGGTCCCAGGTCCAAGATCTTATGCCATTGTATATGGATTTAGAGGATTCACCTCTGCAGAACATCATTCAAAACTATGTATCCAAATCAAGGGCCCAACACCCTTGTGTGCTTCAGCTCTTACCTAGTTTTCACCTTCCATTCTTATAAATATCCCAGTTGCCCAATCCCCGTATTCATCCAGCAGAATGACTCCTAAGCCAAATCGAACCTGATATGACCCTGAAGCAGACTCTGTTCCCTCAATCTATTTTCACATAACAGCAGGTCCTGAGTTGATCTTGCCATACAGGTATGTAGGGAATCCTCCAGCTGCTGAGAAGCTCAAAGGTAGATGCAGAAATGATCCCTGGAGCCAATGTAGGCAGCTAGGTAGGACCTGTGAGGTCTAAAGTCATCTTCCATGGCCAACAACCCAGTGAGGATGAAGGGATGTGGCTGAATCAGCCTCTCTCTTCTCAATGCAGGGAAGATGGACACAATCAGGCCTGGGTGGGTTGCTGATCCCGGGCTCCTAGGGTATATAGACCTTTATGACTTGTGAAAATGTCACAGGAAGGTGGGGCAGCCTCCCTCTCATGGGACCCTTGGAAACAACTGTTAGGACAAAGTGGTTGCCAAGGCAGTGACCTCATTCACTTCCCTGAAGGAAGTGACCTCACCTCACTTCCTTGGTGATGGAACTCTCTGAACGTGGGATCCAGGAGGCGAGGCACCCAGAGGCAATTCCAGTCCCAGTGGGCTCCCTTGTTTTTTCTGGACCAAGGCCAGAGTCATTCTTTCTTGGCACCTGGTGATGTGTGGGTAGCCAAATGCCTTGAAAGGTCTGAACAGGGGCCTTTCCTGAGAAAGAAGTGTTGGCTCATTGCTGGCTCCTGACAACTACACAGAGATGGCCAAGGAGACCAGAGCTGAGACAGGACCGGCCACTGCTGGGGAACAAATTTTCACCCACCAGTCAGAGGTCAGAGTGGATAGATGCAGACCAAATACAGGGGTGGTTTGTGTGTCTCAGTGGGTGTGTGTTTCAATTTGGCATTTTGTCTCATGTTCTGAGATCATGTAGGAAAAACGTGTTTGTTGTTGTTGTTGTTGTTGTTGTTTGTTGGTTTGAAATGGACTGTTAACTAGTGAGTCTTTCTATAGAGTCAGTGGATCCCACTGGGTTTGTGGTTAAAGAGAGTAGAGAGAAGAATGCAGCCGTGAATGTGTCCTGTCTAGTGGAAATCTTTGCAGGACTCCTCAAGGCCAATTGATGAATGGACTGCTGCTTGTCTTGCAGATGGGAAACACCTACCAAGATCCCAAGTTCCTGTATTCTTCCAGAATTTTGGCCACTCTCTGAAGGGGTTCGTGTTTTTGTGAACAAGATGGGTACCACCTTCAAGCTGTGTGACAAGGCCATGGACTGGATTGCTGACGGGAATGCCAAGCATCTCAGAAAAGTAAAAATTAGCATGACTGGTAAGGATCTCTCTGGAGAATCCCTGCTTGCATAGATAGCCACCCAAGTTGCATGATTAGGAGCTGTCAGTGCCACAGTGTTCAATTAAAGAAAAGTTTTTCTCCAGGCTTCTTTCCTCCCTATTGTTCTGTTCCCCTGAATGTCAGGGAGGTGTTTGCCTTAGGGCACTCCTTTGGGAATCCTCCAGAAAAGAGTTTCAAACGGAAAGGAAGAGGCCCAATCTGTGCCTTTTAGGTAAAGTGCTTTGTAAAGGCTGTGTCTGAATCAGACTCTTGGCCCTGTGTGTGGCTGTGAATTACATTCTCAGCACCCCAGGAAACTCAAGAAAAATCCCATGTGTCCATGCACATCTAAAAGGATGAAAAAGAAGTGTAATATTGGACGAAGTCTCTTGCCTTCCTCTGGTCAGGCTCCTGACACCGATGAAGTAAGAACAGGGATCCTCTGGGTCAAATGAGTTGTTGCAAGCCATCCAGTAACTAGCACACAGGTGTTTGGGTGTTTTCATGAGTCCAGTACACATAAAGAATCTACCCCTGGCAGGCAGGAGGCCTCGAATTTGAGAAGCAGAGCAGTATTAACTACAGGCCCATTTTATCTATCCTGTTTCTCAGGAAGGGTGTCCAGGCCACCATGACATTTGGCACATGATGGGCATGAGCCCTTACTTTGCACACCATCTTAGACTGCTCCCCCTATGGAAACCCCCAGCCAGAATGTTATGATGAGTATCTGTATGGAAGAAGAGGAGGGCCATGTGGGAGTGTTTTTGTTAGAATAGTGGTCTTTTGTGTGGTGGTTGGAAAAGATGAGTGGGTCCACCTCAGCTTGAACTCTGGTGTGATGCCATTAGAGACTCAGTTCTGGAACTGATCTCAGAGAACTCTTGCCATGAATCGAGTTGGGATTTTACAAGGCCAGGCATTAGAGGAGCCCTTGGAAACTGAGATCTAGGCCGAGGGTGGCTTCCTCCACAGCACTGGGAATCTCAGCCAGGATTTCACATGATTTTGCTGTTAAAGCCTTTTCAGCTATAGTTGAGAGCCAAAACTCACATGAACCTCATATTTTAGACCCCCAATGGGCCTGGCTTCCTGTGACCTTTCGCCACTCCGTGAAAAGCCTTGCCTGCATGCGATCTCCAGAGCTTTTACTGAAAGGAGATTCCTCAGCCCTTAATGGCTCGTGAATGAATCAAAACCCACAGTGCCAACTTCTTCATTCTTGAGATATGGCTAGGCCAATAACATGAAGGTTTTGAGAATCCCATGACCAGAAATCCCCGGAGAACCTTTAGATCTCCTGTTGCTCATCATGACTGAACCCGCCATTGCCGTTTTTGACTGAGTGGAATTCATGACCATGGTGAAGAACAGAGATGTCAGTGAGTAGGAGCCAGCAGGGAACTGGGTCTGGAGCAATGGAATGCAGGTGTGTGACCAACATCTGTGGTGAGCCCCTGTGGTTCTGTCATTGGTATCCAAATGACATGTGACTGACAAGGTGCAGCCAGCAGACCCTAAAATGTAAAGGCATGTTGTTGTGGGGAGAGGATCTGGTGCGATGCTCAGAATCAAGTTGCTACGCACAAGTGGGAAAGATATATGGGGTAGCAGCCCAGTTTGTGTTTTTTTCCGTCAGTCCCTGACTCACCCCACGTGACAGAGCTCCCTCCAGCGCTGTGTCCCGGTTGACCTTTATGTATTTCAAAAACAAACACCAAATTTCCAGGGAAGCTGCAAGAAATGCCATTAAAACTGGACTGTGAGCCAAACGCTTCACAATCCCCCCAGGGAGACACTCATACCCCAATGGCCCCAGTTACCTACAAAGAGAGGATTCAGCTCTGCTGCCTCCTGTTCGTATTGGGAAATAGGAAACCATGTCCTCCTGTTCACATAGACTGAGACCAAGCTTTCCTGGTCTCACTGCAAAGGAAGCTAAGTCACAAAGCTATATTTCTAGTGCACAAATGTCAGAGGCAGATAGTCAAGAAGTCATTAGGCCAGCAAAGTTCCATGTTTGTGGAATGTTTACCCTGTTCCCTACCATTGGGATCTCTTGTGCCACACCCAAGTTTGTGAGCTCCTCAGAATTTCCTATTCCAGATATGTATTCACAGATTTTGTTCCTCTTCTCCTCTCATTGTGTCTTATTTGGGGTGATAGTAATGTCAAGGCATTGTGGTGGATGACAGTGGAAGATTGTTATGTGGCACGTGTTCGCATATATCTTAGACTCGTTTTTCATTTTGCCCTTTGAAATATTGAATCTTTGTGTCAATACTTATACTACCTTGATTCTTTCATGTCCATCTGGGTGGATTTGTAATCCACTTTTCACAAGATATTTCTCAGAAATGTACATTTTCTTGACATACATATTCATTTCTGAATTCTCAAAATGAACTTCAGTGAATATTGAGTACTAACCCTAATATTTCTTCAGTAAGTGACCCAGTTTAACATCAATGAAAGTCTATTCATACGGGACGTGATGTGTATTTTGAAGTAAATTTTCATGCAAAATTGTTAAATTCCTATTTCTTCGTATCATAGGATGTATCATTTCATCCAATATTCACAAATTGACATGCATATGATTCACTTACATTCACTCCCTGTATCAGAACCCATGTATTTCTCCATGTTGCTTTACTTGCTTTTTCATGAGATTTCTTTTATAAAACATTACTTTTGAATTCCATCATCATTTTCGAAGCAAAACTCACGGTTTGGTGTAATTAGTAACCCTAATATTACCACTAGACGTACACCTACTTGGATTGAATGTTTATCTGAATACCAGATTTCATGTATTTTTTAAAATATCAATTCAATCCATTATTTAAAATAGTAACCGGTTATATTTTTTATTCACCCTATGGTCTATTCATGCATCATCTGTATATACGTAAACCCAGGGTGCACCTATTTTTATCCCCAAACTCTAAATGACAGGGTTTGAAAACATGCTCCCAGAAATGGTGGAAGAAATACACATGTCACCTCCTCCCTGTATTCCTTTCATCACATCATCTTCTGGACACCAAATGCAAAACTCACACTCACCTTATGATTCTTCCAAAGCCTGATTTTAATGAGAGCATGGATTACTAAAATCATCTAAGTCCGCTTTGCCTATTGTTTTCAATATTCAATCCTATGGTGAGCGTACACTTGTTTCTTCCTAGGATAGTGTATTCAACCACCCCCCTGTTGAAAATATCCCTGATCTTATCACTCATTTTGTACTTTGCCCGATCTCCTAACATCCCAATTGATATCTATTTCCCCAAGTGCCTTGTTGTGACTGACTCTTCATGTGTGCTGACATTCCCATTTACACTCTAATAGAAATTCATTCGATTGCAAAAAGGGCCTTTTGCCCAAATCCTAAACTCACTCTTCTTCCTTACCCTACACTGGAATCCTGTCTACTATCTCAATATCACTGGAAGTTCTCTTTCACATTCAGTGGTCCCAGGTCCAAGATCTTATGCCATTGTATATGGATTTAGAGGATTCACCTCTGCAGAACATCATTCAAAACTATGTATCCAAATCAAGGGCCCAACACCCTTGTGTGCTTCAGCTCTTACCTAGTTTTCACCTTCCATTCTTATAAATATCCCAGTTGCCCAATCCCCGTATTCATCCAGCAGAATGACTCCTAAGCCAAATCGAACCTGATATGACCCTGAAGCAGACTCTGTTCCCTCAATCTATTTTCACATAACAGCAGGTCCTGAGTGGATCTTGCCATACAGGTATGTAGGGAATCCTCCAGCTGCTGAGAAGCTCAAAGGTAGATGCAGAAATGATCCCTGGAGCCAATGTAGGCAGCTAGGTAGGACCTGTGAGGTCTAAAGTCATCTTCCATGGCCAACAACCCAGTGAGGATGAAGGGATGTGGCTGAATCAGCCTCTCTCTTCTCAATGCAGGGAAGATGGACACAATCAGGCCTGGGAGGGTTGCTGATCCCGGGCTCCTAGGGAATATAGACCTTTATGACTTGTGAAAATGTCACAGGAAGGTGGGGCAGCCTCCCTCTCATGGGACCCTTGGAAACAACTGTTAGGACAAAGTGGTTGCCAAGGCAGTGACCTCATTCACTTCCCTGAAGGAAGTGACCTCACCTCACTTCCTTGGTGATGGAACTCTCTGAACGTGGGATCCAGGAGGCGAGGCACCCAGAGGCAATTCCAGTCCCAGTGGGCTCCCTTGTTTTTTCTGGACCAAGGCCAGAGTCATTCTTTCTTGGCACCTGGTGATGTGTGGGTAGCCAAATGCCTTGAATGGTCTGAACAGGGGCCTTTCCTGAGAAAGAAGTGTTGGCTCATTGCTGGCTCCTGACAACTACACAGAGATGGCCAAGGAGACCAGAGCTGAGACAGGACCGGCCACTGCTGGGGAACAAATTTTCACCCACCAGTCAGAGGTCAGAGTGGATAGATGCAGACCAAATACAGGGGTGGTTTGTGTGTCTCAGTGGGTGTGTGTTTCAATTTGGCATTTTGTCTCATGTTCTGAGATCATGTAGGAAAAACGTGTTTGTTGTTGTTGTTGTTGTTGTTGTTGTTTGTTGGTTTGAAATGGACTGTTAACTAGTGAGTCTTTCTATAGAGTCAGTGGATCCCACTGGGTTTGTGGTTAAAGAGAGTAGAGAGAAGAATGCAGCCGTGAATGTGTCCTGTCTAGTGGAAATCTTTGCAGGACTCCTCAAGGCCAATTGATGAATGGACTGCTGCTTGTCTTGCAGATGGGAAACACCTACCAAGATCCCAAGTTCCTGTATTCTTCCAGAATTTTGGCCACTCTCTGAAGGGGTTCGTGTTTTTGTGAACAAGATGGGTACCACCTTCAAGCTGTGTGACAAGGCCATGGACTGGATTGCTGACGGGAATGCCAAGCATCTCAGAAAAGTAAAAATTAGCATGACTGGTAAGGATCTCTCTGGAGAATCCCTGCTTGCATAGATAGCCACCCAAGTTGCATGATTAGGAGCTGTCAGTGCCACAGTGTTCAATTAAAGAAAAGTTTTTCTCCAGGCTTCTTTCCTCCCTATTGTTCTGTTCCCCTGAATGTCAGGGAGGTGTTTGCCTTAGGGCACTCCTTTGGGAATCCTCCAGAAAAGCGTTTCAAACGGAAAGGAAGAGGCCCAATCTGTGCCTTTTAGGTAAAGTGCTTTGTAAAGGCTGTGTCTGAATCAGACTCTTGGCCCTGTGTGTGGCTGTGAATTACATTCTCAGCACCCCAGGAAACTCAAGAAAAATCCCATGTGTCCATGCACATCTAAAAGGATGAAAAAGAAGTGTAATATTGGACGAAGTCTCTTGCCTTCCTCTGGTCAGGCTCCTGACACCGATGAAGTAAGAACAGGGATCCTCTGGGTCAAATGAGTTGTTGCAAGCCATCCAGTAACTAGCACACAGGTGTTTGGGTGTTTTCATGAGTCCAGTACACATAAAGAATCTACCCCTGGCAGGCAGGAGGCCTCGAATTTGAGAAGCAGAGCAGTATTAACTACAGGCCCATTTTATCTATCCTGTTTCTCAGGAAGGGTGTCCAGGCCACCATGACATTTGGCACATGATGGGCATGAGCCCTTACTTTGCACACCATCTTAGACTGCTCCCCCTATGGAAACCCCCAGCCAGAATGTTATGATGAGTATCTGTATGGAAGAAGAGGAGAGATCTTGCCATACAGGTATGTAGGGAATCCTCCAGCTGCTGAGAAGCTCAAAGGTAGATGCAGAAATGATCCTTGGAGCCAATGTAGGCAGCTAGGTAGGACCTGTGAGGTCTAAAGTCATCTTCCATGGCCAACAACCCAGTGAGGATGAAGGGATGTGGCTGAATGAGCCTCTCTCTTCTCAATGCAGGGAAGATGGACACAATCAGGCCTGGGTGGGTTGCTGATCCCGGGCTCCTAGGGTATATAGACCTTTATGACTTGTGAAAATGTCACAGGAAGGTGGGGCAGCCTCCCTCTCATGGGACCCTTGGAAACAACTGTTAGGACAAAGTGGTTGCCAAGGCAGTGACCTCATTCACTTCCCTGAAGGAAGTGACCTCACCTCACTTCCTTGGTGATGGAACTCTCTGAACGTGGGATCCAGGAGGTGAGGCACCCAGAGGCAATTCCAGTCCCAGTGGGCTCCCTTGTTTTTTCTGTACCAAGGCCAGAGTCATTCTTTCTTGGCACCTGGTGATGTGTGGGTAGCCAAATGCCTTGAAAGGTCTGAACAGGGGCCTTTCCTGAGAAAGAAGTGTTGGCTCATTGCTGGCTCCTGACAACTACACAGAGATGGCCAAGGAGACCAGAGCTGAGACAGGACCGGCCACTGCTGGGGAACAAATTTTCACCCACCAGTCAGAGGTCAGAGTGGATAGATGCAGACCAAATACAGGGGTGGTTTGTGTGTCTCAGTGGGTGTGTGTTTCAATTTGGCATTTTGTCTCATGTTCTGAGATCATGTAGGAAAAACGTGTTTGTTGTTGTTGTTGTTGTTGTTGTTTGTTGGTTTGAAATGGACTGTTAACTAGTGAGTCTTTCTATAGAGTCAGTGGATCCCACTGGGTTTGTGGTTAAAGAGAGTAGAGAGAAGAATGCAGCCGTGAATGTGTCCTGTCTAGTGGAAATCTTTGCAGGACTCCTCAAGGCCAATTGATGAATGGACTGCTGCTTGTCTTGCAGATGGGAAACACCTACCAAGATCCCAAGTTCCTGTATTCTTCCAGAATTTTGGCCACTCTCTGAAGGGGTTCGTGTTTTTGTGAACAAGATGGGTACCACCTTCAAGCTCTGTGACAAGGCCATGGACTGGATTGCTGACGGGAATGCCAAGCATCTCAGAAAAGTAAAAATTAGCATGACTGGTAAGGATCTCTCTGGAGAATCCCTGCTTGCATAGATAGCCACCCAAGTTGCATGATTAGGAGCTGTCAGTGCCACAGTGTTCAATTAAAGAAAAGTTTTTCTCCAGGCTTCTTTCCTCCCTATTGTTCTGTTCCCCTGAATGTCAGGGAGGTGTTTGCCTTAGGGCACTCCTTTGGGAATCCTCCAGAAAAGGGTTTCAAACGGAAAGGAAGAGGCCCAATCTGTGCCTTTTAGGTAAAGTGCTTTGTAAAGGCTGTGTCTGAATCAGACTCTTGGCCCTGTGTGTGGCTGTGAATTACATTCTCAGCACCCCAGGAAACTCAAGAAAAATCCCATGTGTCCATGCACATCTAAAAGGATGAAAAAGAAGTGTAATATTGGACGAAGTCTCTTGCCTTCCTCTGGTCAGGCTCCTGACACCGATGAAGTAAGAACAGGGATCCTCTGGGTCAAATGAGTTGTTGCAAGCCATCCAGTAACTAGCACACAGGTGTTTGGGTGTTTTCATGAGTCCAGTACACATAAAGAATCTACCCCTGGCAGGCAGGAGGCCTCGAATTTGAGAAGCAGAGCAGTATTAACTACAGGCCCATTTTATCTATCCTGTTTCTCAGGAAGGGTGTCCAGGCCACCATGACATTTGGCACATGATGGGCATGAGCCCTTACTTTGCACACCATCTTAGACTGCTCCCCCTATGGAAACCCCCAGCCAGAATGTTATGATGAGTATCTGTATGGAAGAAGAGGAGGGCCATGTGGGAGTGTTTTTGTTAGAATAGTGGTCTTTTGTGTGGTGGTTGGAAAAGATGAGTGGGTCCACCTCAGCTTGAACTCTGGTGTGATGCCATTAGAGACTCAGTTCTGGAACTGATCTCAGAGAACTCTTGCCATGAATCGAGTTGGGATTTTACAAGGCCAGGCATTAGAGGAGCCCTTGGAAACTGAGATCTAGGCCGAGGGTGGCTTCCTCCACAGCACTGGGAATCTCAGCCAGGATTTCACATGATTTTGCTGTTAAAGCCTTTTCAGCTATAGTTGAGAGCCAAAACTCACATGAACCTCATATTTTAGACCCCCAATGGGCCTGGCTTCCTGTGACCTTTCGCCACTCCGTGAAAAGCCTTGCCTGCATGCGATCTCCAGAGCTTTTACTGAAAGGAGATTCCTCAGCCCTTAATGGCTCGTGAATGAATCAAAACCCACAGTGCCAACTTCTTCATTCTTGAGATATGGCTAGGCCAATAACATGAAGGTTTTGAGAATCCCATGACCAGAAATCCCCGGAGAACCTTTAGATCTCCTGTTGCTCATCATGACTGAACCCGCCATTGCCGTTTTTGACTGAGTGGAATTCATGACCATGGTGAAGAACAGAGATGTCAGTGAGTAGGAGCCAGCAGGGAACTGGGTCTGGAGCAATGGAATGCAGGTGTGTGACCAACATCTGTGGTGAGCCCCTGTGGTTCTGTCATTGGTATCCAAATGACATGTGACTGACAAGGTGCAGCCAGCAGACCCTAAAATGTAAAGGCATGTTGTTGTGGGGAGAGGATCTGGTGCGATGCTCAGAATCAAGTTGCTACGCACAAGTGGGAAAGATATATGGGGTAGCAGCCCAGTTTGTGTTTTTTTCCGTCAGTCCCTGACTCACCCCACGTGACAGAGCTCCCTCCAGCGCTGTGTCCCGGTTGACCTTTATGTATTTCAAAAACAAACACCAAATTTCCAGGGAAGCTGCAAGAAATGCCATTAAAACTGGACTGTGAGCCAAACGCTTCACAATCCCCCCAGGGAGACACTCATACCCCAATGGCCCCAGTTACCTACAAAGAGAGGATTCAGCTCTGCTGCCTCCTGTTCGTATTGGGAAATAGGAAACCATGTCCTCCTGTTCACATAGACTGAGACCAAGCTTTCCTGGTCTCACTGCAAAGGAAGCTAAGTCACAAAGCTATATTTCTAGTGCACAAATGTCAGAGGCAGATAGTCAAGAAGTCATTAGGCCAGCAAAGTTCCATGTTTGTGGAATGTTTACCCTGTTCCCTACCATTGGGATCTCTTGTGCCACACCCAAGTTTGTGAGCTCCTCAGAATTTCCTATTCCAGATATGTATTCACAGATTTTGTTCCTCTTCTCCTCTCATTGTGTCTTATTTGGGGTGATAGTAATGTCAAGGCATTGTGGTGGATGACAGTGGAAGATTGTTATGTGGCACGTGTTCGCATATATCTTAGACTCGTTTTTCATTTTGCCCTTTGAAATATTGAATCTTTGTGTCAATACTTATACTACCTTGATTCTTTCATGTCCATCTGGGTGGATTTGTAATCCACTTTTCACAAGATATTTCTCAGAAATGTACATTTTCTTGACATACATATTCATTTCTGAATTCTCAAAATGAACTTCAGTGAATATTGAGTACTAACCCTAATATTTCTTCAGTAAGTGACCCAGTTTAACATCAATGAAAGTCTATTCATACGGGACGTGATGTGTATTTTGAAGTAAATTTTCATGCAAAATTGTTAAATTCCTATTTCTTCGTATCATAGGATGTATCATTTCATCCAATATTCACAAATTGACATGCATATGATTCACTTACATTCACTCCCTGTATCAGAACCCATGTATTTCTCCATGTTGCTTTACTTGCTTTTTCATGAGATTTCTTTTATAAAACATTACTTTTGAATTCCATCATCATTTTCGAAGCAAAACTCACGGTTTGGTGTAATTAGTAACCCTAATATTACCACTAGACGTACACCTACTTGGATTGAATGTTTATCTGAATACCAGATTTCATGTATTTTTTAAAATATCAATTCAATCCATTATTTAAAATAGTAACCGGTTATATTTTTTATTCACCCTATGGTCTATTCATGCATCATCTCTATATACGTAAACCCAGGGTGCACCTATTTTTATCCCCAAACTCTAAATGACAGGGTTTGAAAACATGCTCCCAGAAATGGTGGAAGAAATACACATGTCACCTCCTCCCTGTATTCCTTTCATCACATCATCTTCTGGACACCAAATGCAAAACTCACACTCACCTTATGATTCTTCCAAAGCCTGATTTTAATGAGAGCATGGATTACTAAAATCATCTAAGTCCGCTTTGCCTATTGTTTTCAATATTCAATCCTATGGTGAGCGTACACTTGTTTCTTCCTAGGATAGTGTATTCAACCACCCCCCTGTTGAAAATATCCCTGATCTTATCACTCATTTTGTACTTTGCCCGATCTCCTAACATCCCAATTGATATCTATTTCCCCAAGTGCCTTGTTGTGACTGACTCTTCATGTGTGCTGACATTCCCATTTACACTCTAATAGAAATTCATTCGATTGCAAAAAGGGCCTTTTGCCCAAATCCTAAACTCACTCTTCTTCCTTACCCTACACTGGAATCCTGTCTACTATCTCAATATCACTGGAAGTTCTCTTTCACATTCAGTGGTCCCAGGTCCAAGATCTTATGCCATTGTATATGGATTTAGAGGATTCACCTCTGCAGAACATCATTCAAAACTATGTATCCAAATCAAGGGCCCAACACCCTTGTGTGCTTCAGCTCTTACCTAGTTTTCACCTTCCATTCTTATAAATATCCCAGTTGCCCAATCCCCGTATTCATCCAGCAGAATGACTCCTAAGCCAAATCGAACCTGATATGACCCTGAAGCAGACTCTGTTCCCTCAATCTATTTTCACATAACAGCAGGTCCTGAGTTGATCTTGCCATACAGGTATGTAGGGAATCCTCCAGCTGCTGAGAAGCTCAAAGGTAGATGCAGAAATGATCCCTGGAGCCAATGTAGGCAGCTAGGTAGGACCTGTGAGGTCTAAAGTCATCTTCCATGGCCAACAACCCAGTGAGGATGAAGGGATGTGGCTGAATCAGCCTCTCTCTTCTCAATGCAGGGAAGATGGACACAATCAGGCCTGGGTGGGTTGCTGATCCCGGGCTCCTAGGGTATATAGACCTTTATGACTTGTGAAAATGTCACAGGAAGGTGGGGCAGCCTCCCTCTCATGGGACCCTTGGAAACAACTGTTAGGACAAAGTGGTTGCCAAGGCAGTGACCTCATTCACTTCCCTGAAGGAAGTGACCTCACCTCACTTCCTTGGTGATGGAACTCTCTGAACGTGGGATCCAGGAGGCGAGGCACCCAGAGGCAATTCCAGTCCCAGTGGGCTCCCTTGTTTTTTCTGTACCAAGGCCAGAGTCATTCTTTCTTGGCACCTGGTGATGTGTGGGTAGCCAAATGCCTTGAATGGTCTGAACAGGGGCCTTTCCTGAGAAAGAAGTGTTGGCTCATTGCTGGCTCCTGACAACTACACAGAGATGGCCAAGGAGACCAGAGCTGAGACAGGACCGGCCACTGCTGGGGAACAAATTTTCACCCACCAGTCAGAGGTCAGAGTGGATAGATGCAGACCAAATACAGGGGTGGTTTGTGTGTCTCAGTGGGTGTGTGTTTCAATTTGGCATTTTGTCTCATGTTCTGAGATCATGTAGGAAAAACGTGTTTGTTGTTGTTGTTGTTGTTGTTGTTGTTTGTTGGTTTGAAATGGACTGTTAACTAGTGAGTCTTTCTATAGAGTCAGTGGATCCCACTGGGTTTGTGGTTAAAGAGAGTAGAGAGAAGAATGCAGCCGTGAATGTGTCCTGTCTAGTGGAAATCTTTGCAGGACTCCTCAAGGCCAATTGATGAATGGACTGCTGCTTGTCTTGCAGATGGGAAACACCTACCAAGATCCCAAGTTCCTGTATTCTTCCAGAATTTTGGCCACTCTCTGAAGGGGTTCGTGTTTTTGTGAACAAGATGGGTACCACCTTCAAGCTGTGTGACAAGGCCATGGACTGGATTGCTGACGGGAATGCCAAGCATCTCAGAAAAGTAAAAATTAGCATGACTGGTAAGGATCTCTCTGGAGAATCCCTGCTTGCATAGATAGCCACCCAAGTTGCATGATTAGGAGCTGTCAGTGCCACAGTGTTCAATTAAAGAAAAGTTTTTCTCCAGGCTTCTTTCCTCCCTATTGTTCTGTTCCCCTGAATGTCAGGGAGGTGTTTGCCTTAGGGCACTCCTTTGGGAATCCTCCAGAAAAGAGTTTCAAACGGAAAGGAAGAGGCCCAATCTGTGCCTTTTAGGTAAAGTGCTTTGTAAAGGCTGTGTCTGAATCAGACTCTTGGCCCTGTGTGTGGCTGTGAATTACATTCTCAGCACCCCAGGAAACTCAAGAAAAATCCCATGTGTCCATGCACATCTAAAAGGATGAAAAAGAAGTGTAATATTGGACGAAGTCTCTTGCCTTCCTCTGGTCAGGCTCCTGACACCGATGAAGTAAGAACAGGGATCCTCTGGGTCAAATGAGTTGTTGCAAGCCATCCAGTAACTAGCACACAGGTGTTTGGGTGTTTTCATGAGTCCAGTACACATAAAGAATCTACCCCTGGCAGGCAGGAGGCCTCGAATTTGAGAAGCAGAGCAGTATTAACTACAGGCCCATTTTATCTATCCTGTTTCTCAGGAAGGGTGTCCAGGCCACCATGACATTTGGCACATGATGGGCATGAGCCCTTACTTTGCACACCATCTTAGACTGCTCCCCCTATGGAAACCCCCAGCCAGAATGTTATGATGAGTATCTGTATGGAAGAAGAGGAGAGATCTTGCCATACAGGTATGTAGGGAATCCTCCAGCTGCTGAGAAGCTCAAAGGTAGATGCAGAAATGATCCTTGGAGCCAATGTAGGCAGCTAGGTAGGACCTGTGAGGTCTAAAGTCATCTTCCATGGCCAACAACCCAGTGAGGATGAAGGGATGTGGCTGAATGAGCCTCTCTCTTCTCAATGCAGGGAAGATGGACACAATCAGGCCTGGGTGGGTTGCTGATCCCGGGCTCCTAGGGTATATAGACCTTTATGACTTGTGAAAATGTCACAGGAAGGTGGGGCAGCCTCCCTCTCATGGGACCCTTGGAAACAACTGTTAGGACAAAGTGGTTGCCAAGGCAGTGACCTCATTCACTTCCCTGAAGGAAGTGACCTCACCTCACTTCCTTGGTGATGGAACTCTCTGAACGTGGGATCCAGGAGGTGAGGCACCCAGAGGCAATTCCAGTCCCAGTGGGCTCTCTTGTTTTTTCTGTACCAAGGCCAGAGTCATTCTTTCTTGGCACCTGGTGATGTGTGGGTAGCCAAATGCCTTGAATGGTCTGAACAGGGGCCTTTCCTGAGAAAGAAGTGTTGGCTCATTGCTGGCTCCTGACAACTACACAGAGATGGCCAAGGAGACCAGAGCTGAGACAGGACCGGCCACTGCTGGGGAACAAATTTTCACCCACCAGTCAGAGGTCAGAGTGGATAGATGCAGACCAAATACAGGGGTGGTTTGTGTGTCTCAGTGGGTGTGTGTTTCAATTTGGCATTTTGTCTCATGTTCTGAGATCATGTAGGAAAAACGTGTTTGTTGTTGTTGTTGTTGTTGTTGTTTGTTGGTTTGAAATGGACTGTTAACTAGTGAGTCTTTCTATAGAGTCAGTGGATCCCACTGGGTTTGTGGTTAAAGAGAGTAGAGAGAAGAATGCAGCCGTGAATGTGTCCTGTCTAGTGGAAATCTTTGCAGGACTCCTCAAGGCCAATTGATGAATGGACTGCTGCTTGTCTTGCAGATGGGAAACACCTACCAAGATCCCAAGTTCCTGTATTCTTCCAGAATTTTGGCCACTCTCTGAAGGGGTTCGTGTTTTTGTGAACAAGATGGGTACCACCTTCAAGCTCTGTGACAAGGCCATGGACTGGATTGCTGACGGGAATGCCAAGCATCTCAGAAAAGTAAAAATTAGCATGACTGGTAAGGATCTCTCTGGAGAATCCCTGCTTGCATAGATAGCCACCCAAGTTGCATGATTAGGAGCTGTCAGTGCCACAGTGTTCAATTAAAGAAAAGTTTTTCTCCAGGCTTCTTTCCTCCCTATTGTTCTGTTCCCCTGAATGTCAGGGAGGTGTTTGCCTTAGGGCACTCCTTTGGGAATCCTCCAGAAAAGAGTTTCAAACGGAAAGGAAGGGGCCCAATCTGTGCCTTTTAGGTAAAGTGCTTTGTAAAGGCTGTGTCTGAATCAGACTCTTGGCCCTGTGTGTGGCTGTGAATTACATTCTCAGCACCCCAGGAAACTCAAGAAAAATCCCATGTGTCCATGCACATCTAAAAGGATGAAAAAGAAGTGTAATATTGGACGAAGTCTCTTGCCTTCCTCTGGTCAGGCTCCTGACACCGATGAAGTAAGAACAGGGATCCTCTGGGTCAAATGAGTTGTTGCAAGCCATCCAGTAACTAGCACACAGGTGTTTGGGTGTTTTCATGAGTCCAGTACACATAAAGAATCTACCCCTGGCAGGCAGGAGGCCTCGAATTTGAGAAGCAGAGCAGTATTAACTACAGGCCCATTTTATCTATCCTGTTTCTCAGGAAGGGTGTCCAGGCCACCATGACATTTGGCACATGATGGGCATGAGCCCTTACTTTGCACACCATCTTAGACTGCTCCCCCTATGGAAACCCCCAGCCAGAATGTTATGATGAGTATCTGTATGGAAGAAGAGGAGGGCCATGTGGGAGTGTTTTTGTTAGAATAGTGGTCTTTTGTGTGGTGGTTGGAAAAGATGAGTGGGTCCACCTCAGCTTGAACTCTGGTGTGATGCCATTAGAGACTCAGTTCTGGAACTGATCTCAGAGAACTCTTGCCATGAATCGAGTTGGGATTTTACAAGGCCAGGCATTAGAGGAGCCCTTGGAAACTGAGATCTAGGCCGAGGGTGGCTTCCTCCACAGCACTGGGAATCTCAGCCAGGATTTCACATGATTTTGCTGTTAAAGCCTTTTCAGCTATAGTTGAGAGCCAAAACTCACATGAACCTCATATTTTAGACCCCCAATGGGCCTGGCTTCCTGTGACCTTTCGCCACTCCGTGAAAAGCCTTGCCTGCATGCGATCTCCAGAGCTTTTACTGAAAGGAGATTCCTCAGCCCTTAATGGCTCGTGAATGAATCAAAACCCACAGTGCCAACTTCTTCATTCTTGAGATATGGCTAGGCCAATAACATGAAGGTTTTGAGAATCCCATGACCAGAAATCCCCGGAGAACCTTTAGATCTCCTGTTGCTCATCATGACTGAACCCGACATTGCCGTTTTTGACTGAGTGGAATTCATGACCATGGTGAAGAACAGAGATGTCAGTGAGTAGGAGCCAGCAGGGAACTGGGTCTGGAGCAATGGAATGCAGGTGTGTGACCAACATCTGTGGTGAGCCCCTGTGGTTCTGTCATTGGTATCCAAATGACATGTGACTGACAAGGTGCAGCCAGCAGACCCTAAAATGTAAAGGCATGTTGTTGTGGGGAGAGGATCTGGTGCGATGCTCAGAATCAAGTTGCTACGCACAAGTGGGAAAGATATATGGGGTAGCAGCCCAGTTTGTGTTTTTTTCCGTCAGTCCCTGACTCACCCCACGTGACAGAGCTCCCTCCAGCGCTGTGTCCCGGTTGACCTTTATGTATTTCAAAAACAAACACCAAATTTCCAGGGAAGCTGCAAGAAATGCCATTAAAACTGGACTGTGAGCCAAACGCTTCACAATCCCCCCAGGGAGACACTCATACCCCAATGGCCCCAGTTACCTACAAAGAGAGGATTCAGCTCTGCTGCCTCCTGTTCGTATTGGGAAATAGGAAACCATGTCCTCCTGTTCACATAGACTGAGACCAAGCTTTCCTGGTCTCACTGCAAAGGAAGCTAAGTCACAAAGCTATATTTCTAGTGCACAAATGTCAGAGGCAGATAGTCAAGAAGTCATTAGGCCAGCAAAGTTCCATGTTTGTGGAATGTTTACCCTGTTCCCTACCATTGGGATCTCTTGTGCCACACCCAAGTTTGTGAGCTCCTCAGAATTTCCTATTCCAGATATGTATTCACAGATTTTGTTCCTCTTCTCCTCTCATTGTGTCTTATTTGGGGTGATAGTAATGTCAAGGCATTGTGGTGGATGACAGTGGAAGATTGTTATGTGGCACGTGTTCGCATATATCTTAGACTCGTTTTTCATTTTGCCCTTTGAAATATTGAATCTTTGTGTCAATACTTATACTACCTTGATTCTTTCATGTCCATCTGGGTGGATTTGTAATCCACTTTTCACAAGATATTTCTCAGAAATGTACATTTTCTTGACATACATATTCATTTCTGAATTCTCAAAATGAACTTCAGTGAATATTGAGTACTAACCCTAATATTTCTTCAGTAAGTGACCCAGTTTAACATCAATGAAAGTCTATTCATACGGGACGTGATGTGTATTTTGAAGTAAATTTTCATGCAAAATTGTTAAATTCCTATTTCTTCGTATCATAGGATGTATCATTTCATCCAATATTCACAAATTGACATGCATATGATTCACTTACATTCACTCCCTGTATCAGAACCCATGTATTTCTCCATGTTGCTTTACTTGCTTTTTCATGAGATTTCTTTTATAAAACATTACTTTTGAATTCCATCATCATTTTCGAAGCAAAACTCACGGTTTGGTGTAATTAGTAACCCTAATATTACCACTAGACGTACACCTACTTGGATTGAATGTTTATCTGAATACCAGATTTCATGTATTTTTTAAAATATCAATTCAATCCATTATTTAAAATAGTAACCGGTTATATTTTTTATTCACCCTATGGTCTATTCATGCATCATCTCTATATACGTAAACCCAGGGTGCACCTATTTTTATCCCCAAACTCTAAATGACAGGGTTTGAAAACATGCTCCCAGAAATGGTGGAAGAAATACACATGTCACCTCCTCCCTGTATTCCTTTCATCACATCATCTTCTGGACACCAAATGCAAAACTCACACTCACCTTATGATTCTTCCAAAGCCTGATTTTAATGAGAGCATGGATTACTAAAATCATCTAAGTCCGCTTTGCCTATTGTTTTCAATATTCAATCCTATGGTGAGCGTACACTTGTTTCTTCCTAGGATAGTGTATTCAACCACCCCCCTGTTGAAAATATCCCTGATCTTATCACTCATTTTGTACTTTGCCCGATCTCCTAACATCCCAATTGATATCTATTTCCCCAAGTGCCTTGTTGTGACTGACTCTTCATGTGTGCTGACATTCCCATTTACACTCTAATAGAAATTCATTCGATTGCAAAAAGGGCCTTTTGCCCAAATCCTAAACTCACTCTTCTTCCTTACCCTACACTGGAATCCTGTCTACTATCTCAATATCACTGGAAGTTCTCTTTCACATTCAGTGGTCCCAGGTCCAAGATCTTATGCCATTGTATATGGATTTAGAGGATTCACCTCTGCAGAACATCATTCAAAACTATGTATCCAAATCAAGGGCCCAACACCCTTGTGTGCTTCAGCTCTTACCTAGTTTTCACCTTCCATTCTTATAAATATCCCAGTTGCCCAATCCCCGTATTCATCCAGCAGAATGACTCCTAAGCCAAATCGAACCTGATATGACCCTGAAGCAGACTCTGTTCCCTCAATCTATTTTCACATAACAGCAGGTCCTGAGTTGATCTTGCCATACAGGTATGTAGGGAATCCTCCAGCTGCTGAGAAGCTCAAAGGTAGATGCAGAAATGATCCCTGGAGCCAATGTAGGCAGCTAGGTAGGACCTGTGAGGTCTAAAGTCATCTTCCATGGCCAACAACCCAGTGAGGATGAAGGGATGTGGCTGAATCAGCCTCTCTCTTCTCAATGCAGGGAAGATGGACACAATCAGGCCTGGGTGGGTTGCTGATCCCGGGCTCCTAGGGTATATAGACCTTTATGACTTGTGAAAATGTCACAGGAAGGTGGGGCAGCCTCCCTCTCATGGGACCCTTGGAAACAACTGTTAGGACAAAGTGGTTGCCAAGGCAGTGACCTCATTCACTTCCCTGAAGGAAGTGACCTCACCTCACTTCCTTGGTGATGGAACTCTCTGAACGTGGGATCCAGGAGGCGAGGCACCCAGAGGCAATTCCAGTCCCAGTGGGCTCCCTTGTTTTTTCTGTACCAAGGCCAGAGTCATTCTTTCTTGGCACCTGGTGATGTGTGGGTAGCCAAATGCCTTGAATGGTCTGAACAGGGGCCTTTCCTGAGAAAGAAGTGTTGGCTCATTGCTGGCTCCTGACAACTACACAGAGATGGCCAAGGAGACCAGAGCTGAGACAGGACCGGCCACTGCTGGGGAACAAATTTTCACCCACCAGTCAGAGGTCAGAGTGGATAGATGCAGACCAAATACAGGGGTGGTTTGTGTGTCTCAGTGGGTGTGTGTTTCAATTTGGCATTTTGTCTCATGTTCTGAGATCATGTAGGAAAAACGTGTTTGTTGTTGTTGTTGTTGTTGTTGTTTGTTGGTTTGAAATGGACTGTTAACTAGTGAGTCTTTCTATAGAGTCAGTGGATCCCACTGGGTTTGTGGTTAAAGAGAGTAGAGAGAAGAATGCAGCCGTGAATGTGTCCTGTCTAGTGGAAATCTTTGCAGGACTCCTCAAGGCCAATTGATGAATGGACTGCTGCTTGTCTTGCAGATGGGAAACACCTACCAAGATCCCAAGTTCCTGTATTCTTCCAGAATTTTGGCCACTCTCTGAAGGGGTTCGTGTTTTTGTGAACAAGATGGGTACCACCTTCAAGCTCTGTGACAAGGCCATGGACTGGATTGCTGACGGGAATGCCAAGCATCTCAGAAAAGTAAAAATTAGCATGACTGGTAAGGATCTCTCTGGAGAATCCCTGCTTGCATAGATAGCCACCCAAGTTGCATGATTAGGAGCTGTCAGTGCCACAGTGTTCAATTAAAGAAAAGTTTTTCTCCAGGCTTCTTTCCTCCCTATTGTTCTGTTCCCCTGAATGTCAGGGAGGTGTTTGCCTTAGGGCACTCCTTTGGGAATCCTCCAGAAAAGAGTTTCAAACGGAAAGGAAGGGGCCCAATCTGTGCCTTTTAGGTAAAGTGCTTTGTAAAGGCTGTGTCTGAATCAGACTCTTGGCCCTGTGTGTGGCTGTGAATTACATTCTCAGCACCCCAGGAAACTCAAGAAAAATCCCATGTGTCCATGCACATCTAAAAGGATGAAAAAGAAGTGTAATATTGGACGAAGTCTCTTGCCTTCCTCTGGTCAGGCTCCTGACACCGATGAAGTAAGAACAGGGATCCTCTGGGTCAAATGAGTTGTTGCAAGCCATCCAGTAACTAGCACACAGGTGTTTGGGTGTTTTCATGAGTCCAGTACACATAAAGAATCTACCCCTGGCAGGCAGGAGGCCTCGAATTTGAGAAGCAGAGCAGTATTAACTACAGGCCCATTTTATCTATCCTGTTTCTCAGGAAGGGTGTCCAGGCCACCATGACATTTGGCACATGATGGGCATGAGCCCTTACTTTGCACACCATCTTAGACTGCTCCCCCTATGGAAACCCCCAGCCAGAATGTTATGATGAGTATCTGTATGGAAGAAGAGGAGGGCCATGTGGGAGTGTTTTTGTTAGAATAGTGGTCTTTTGTGTGGTGGTTGGAAAAGATGAGTGGGTCCACCTCAGCTTGAACTCTGGTGTGATGCCATTAGAGACTCAGTTCTGGAACTGATCTCAGAGAACTCTTGCCATGAATCGAGTTGGGATTTTACAAGGCCAGGCATTAGAGGAGCCCTTGGAAACTGAGATCTAGGCCGAGGGTGGCTTCCTCCACAGCACTGGGAATGTCAGCCAGGATTTCACATGATTTTGCTGTTAAAGCCTTTTCAGCTATAGTTGAGAGCCAAAACTCACATGAACCTCATATTTTAGACCCCCAATGGGCCTGGCTTCCTGTGACCTTTCGCCACTCCGTGAAAAGCCTTGCCTGCATGCGATCTCCAGAGCTTTTACTGAAAGGAGATTCCTCAGCCCTTAATGGCTCGTGAATGAATCAAAACCCACAGTGCCAACTTCTTCATTCTTGAGATATGGCTAGGCCAATAACATGAAGGTTTTGAGAATCCCATGACCAGAAATCCCCGGAGAACCTTTAGATCTCCTGTTGTTCATCATGACTGAACCCGCCATTGCCGTTTTTGACTGAGTGGAATTCATGACCATGGTGAAGAACAGAGATGTCAGTGAGTAGGAGCCAGCAGGGAACTGGGTCTGGAGCAATGGAGTGCAGGTGTGTGACCAACATCTCTGGTGAGCCCCTGTGGTTCTGTAATTGGTATCCAAATGACATGTGACTGACAAGGTGCAGCCAGCAGACCCTAAAATGTAAAGGCATGTGGTTGTGGGGAGAGGATCTGGTGCGATGCTCAGAATCAAGTTGCTATGCACAAGTGGGAAGGATATATGGGGTAGCAGCCCAGTTTGAGTTTTTTTCCGTCAGACCCTGACTCACCCCACGTGACAGAGCTCCCTCCAGAGCTGTGTCCAGTTTGGCCTTTATGTATTTCAAAAACAAACACCAGATTTCCAGGGAAGCTGCAAGAAATGCCATTAAAACTGGACTGTGAGCCAAACGCTTCACAATCCCCCCAGGGAGACACTCATACCCCAATGGCCACAGTTACCTACAAAGAGAGGATTCAGCTCTGCTGCCTCCTGTTCGTATTGGGAAACAGGAAACCATGTCCTCCTGTTCACATAGACTGAGACCAAGCTTTCCTGGTCTCACTGCAAAGGAAGCTAAATCACAAAGCTATATTTCTAGTGCACAAATGTCAGAGGCAGATAGTCAAGAAGTCATTAGGCCAGCAAAGTTCCATGTTTGTGGAATGTTTACCCTGTCCCCTACCATTGGGATCTCTTGTGCCACACCCAAGTTTGTGAGCTCCTCAGAATTTCCTATTCCAGATATGTATTCACAGATTTTGTTCCTCTTCTCCTCTCATTGTGTCTTATTTGGGGTGATAGTAATGTCAAGGCATTGTGGTGTTTGACAGTGGAAGATTGTTATGTGGCACGTGTTCGCATATATCTTAGACTCGTTTCTCATTTTGCCCTTTGAAATATTGAATCTCTGTGTCAATACTTATACTACCTTGATTCTTTAATGTCCATCTGGGTGGATTTATAATCAACTTTTCACAAGATATTTCTGAGAAATGTACATTTTCTTGACATACATATTCATTTCTGAATTCTCAAAATGAACTTCAGTGAATATTGAGTACTAACCCTAATATTTCTTCAGTAAGTGACCCAGTTTAACATCAATGAAAGTCTATTCATACGGGACGTGATGTGTATTTTGAAGTAAATTTTCATTCAAAATTGTTAAATTCCTATTTCTTCGTATCATAGGATGTATCATTTCATCCAATATTCACAAATTGACATGCATGTGATTCACTTACATTCACTCCCTGTATCAGAACCCATGTATTTCTCCATGTTGCTTTACTTGCTTTTTCATGAGATTTCTTTTATAAAACATTACTTTTGAATTCCATCATCATTTTCGAAGCAAAACTCACAGTTTGGTGTAATTAGTAACCCTAATATTACCACTAGACGTACACCTACTTGGATTGAATGTTTATCTGAATACCAGATTTCATGTATTTTTTAAAATATCAATTCAATCCATTATTTAAAATAGTAACCAGTTATATTTTTTATTCACCCTATGGTCTATTCATGCATCATCTCTATATACGTAAACCCAGGGTGCACCTATTTTTATCCCCAAACTCTAAATGACAGGGTTTGAAAACATGCTCCCAGAAATGGTGGAAGAAATACACATGTCACCTCCTCCCTGTATTCCTTTCATCACATCATCTTCTGGACACCAAATGCAAAACTCACACTCACCTTATGATTCTTCCAAAGCCTGATTTTAATGAGAGCATGGATTACTAAAATCATCTAAGTCCGCTTTGCCTATTGTTTTCAATATTCAATCCTATGGTGAGCGTACACTTGTTTCTTCCTAGGATAGTGTATTCAACCACCCCCCTGTTGAAAATATCCCTGATCTTATCACTCATTTTGTACTTTGCCCGATCTCCTAACATCCCAATTGATATCTATTTCCCCAAGTGCCTTGTTGTGACTGACTCTTCATGTGTGCTGACATTCCCATTTACACTCTAATAGAAATTCATTCGATTGCAAAAAGGGCCTTTTGCCCAAATCCTAAACTCACTCTTCTTCCTTACCCTACACTGGAATCCTGTCTACTATCTCAATATCACTGGAAGTTCTCTTTCACATTCAGTGGTCCCAGGTCCAAGATCTTATGCCATTGTATATGGATTTAGAGGATTCACCTCTGCAGAACATCATTCAAAACTATGTATCCAAATCAAGGGCCCAACACCCTTGTGTGCTTCAGCTCTTACCTAGTTTTCACCTTCCATTCTTATAAATATCCCAGTTGCCCAATCCCCGTATTCATCCAGCAGAATGACTCCTAAGCCAAATCGAACCTGATATGACCCTGAAGCAGACTCTGTTCCCTCAATCTATTTTCACATAACAGCAGGTCCTGAGTTGATCTTGCCATACAGGTATGTAGGGAATCCTCCAGCTGCTGAGAAGCTCAAAGGTAGATGCAGAAATGATCCCTGGAGCCAATGTAGGCAGCTAGGTAGGACCTGTGAGGTCTAAAGTCATCTTCCATGGCCAACAACCCAGTGAGGATGAAGGGATGTGGCTGAATCAGCCTCTCTCTTCTCAATGCAGGGAAGATGGACACAATCAGGCCTGGGTGGGTTGCTGATCCCGGGCTCCTAGGGTATATAGACCTTTATGACTTGTGAAAATGTCACAGGAAGGTGGGGCAGCCTCCCTCTCATGGGACCCTTGGAAACAACTGTTAGGACAAAGTGGTTGCCAAGGCAGTGACCTCATTCACTTCCCTGAAGGAAGTGACCTCACCTCACTTCCTTGGTGATGGAACTCTCTGAACGTGGGATCCAGGAGGCGAGGCACCCAGAGGCAATTCCAGTCCCAGTGGGCTCCCTTGTTTTTTCTGTACCAAGGCCAGAGTCATTCTTTCTTGGCACCTGGTGATGTGTGGGTAGCCAAATGCCTTGAATGGTCTGAACAGGGGCCTTTCCTGAGAAAGAAGTGTTGGCTCATTGCTGGCTCCTGACAACTACACAGAGATGGCCAAGGAGACCAGAGCTGAGACAGGACCGGCCACTGCGGGGGAACAAATTTTCACCCACCAGTCAGAGGTCAGAGTGGATAGATGCAGACCAAATACAGGGGTGGTTTGTGTGTCTCAGTGGGTGTGTGTTTCAATTTGGCATTTTGTCTCATGTTCTGAGATCATGTAGGAAAAACGTGTTTGTTGTTGTTGTTGTTGTTGTTGTTGTTTGTTGGTTTGAAATGGACTGTTAACTAGTGAGTCTTTCTATAGAGTCAGTGGATCCCACTGGGTTTGTGGTTAAAGAGAGTAGAGAGAAGAATGCAGCCGTGAATGTGTCCTGTCTAGTGGAAATCTTAGCAGGACTCCTCAAGGCCAATTGATGAATGGACTGCTGCTTGTCTTGCAGATGGGAAACACCTACCAAGATCCCAAGTTCCTGTATTCTTCCAGAATTTTGGCCACTCTCTGAAGGGGTTCGTGTTTTTGTGAACAAGATGGGTACCACCTTCAAGCTCTGTGACAAGGCCATGGACTGGATTGCTGACGGGAATGCCAAGCATCTCAGAAAAGTAAAAATTAGCATGACTGGTAAGGATCTCTCTGGAGAATCCCTGCTTGCATAGATAGCCACCCAAGTTGCATGATTAGGAGCTGTCAGTGCCACAGTGTTCAATTAAAGAAAAGTTTTTCTCCAGGCTTCTTTCCTCCCTATTGTTCTGTTCCCCTGAATGTCAGGGAGGTGTTTGCCTTAGGGCACTCCTTTGGGAATCCTCCAGAAAAGAGTTTCAAACGGAAAGGAAGGGGCCCAATCTGTGCCTTTTAGGTAAAGTGCTTTGTAAAGGCTGTGTCTGAATCAGACTCTTGGCCCTGTGTGTGGCTGTGAATTACATTCTCAGCACCCCAGGAAACTCAAGAAAAATCCCATGTGTCCATGCACATCTAAAAGGATGAAAAAGAAGTGTAATATTGGACGAAGTCTCTTGCCTTCCTCTGGTCAGGCTCCTGACACCGATGAAGTAAGAACAGGGATCCTCTGGGTCAAATGAGTTGTTGCAAGCCATCCAGTAACTAGCACACAGGTGTTTGGGTGTTTTCATGAGTCCAGTACACATAAAGAATCTACCCCTGGCAGGCAGGAGGCCTCGAATTTGAGAAGCAGAGCAGTATTAACTACAGGCCCATTTTATCTATCCTGTTTCTCAGGAAGGGTGTCCAGGCCACCATGACATTTGGCACATGATGGGCATGAGCCCTTACTTTGCACACCATCTTAGACTGCTCCCCCTATGGAAACCCCCAGCCAGAATGTTATGATGAGTATCTGTATGGAAGAAGAGGAGGGCCATGTGGGAGTGTTTTTGTTAGAATAGTGGTCTTTTGTGTGGTGGTTGGAAAAGATGAGTGGGTCCACCTCAGCTTGAACTCTGGTGTGATGCCATTAGAGACTCAGTTCTGGAACTGATCTCAGAGAACTCTTGCCATGAATCGAGTTGGGATTTTACAAGGCCAGGCATTAGAGGAGCCCTTGGAAACTGAGATCTAGGCCGAGGGTGGCTTCCTCCACAGCACTGGGAATCTCAGCCAGGATTTCACATGATTTTGCTGTTAAAGCCTTTTCAGCTATAGTTGAGAGCCAAAACTCACATGAACCTCATATTTTAGACCCCCAATGGGCCTGGCTTCCTGTGACCTTTCGCCACTCCGTGAAAAGCCTTGCCTGCATGCGATCTCCAGAGCTTTTACTGAAAGGAGATTCCTCAGCCCTTAATGGCTCGTGAATGAATCAAAACCCACAGTGCCAACTTCTTCATTCTTGAGATATGGCTAGGCCAATAACATGAAGGTTTTGAGAATCCCATGACCAGAAATCCCCGGAGAACCTTTAGATCTCCTGTTGTTCATCATGACTGAACCCGCCATTGCCGTTTTTGACTGAGTGGAATTCATGACCATGGTGAAGAACAGAGATGTCAGTGAGTAGGAGCCAGCAGGGAACTGGGTCTGGAGCAATGGAGTGCAGGTGTGTGACCAACATCTCTGGTGAGCCCCTGTGGTTCTGTAATTGGTATCCAAATGACATGTGACTGACAAGGTGCAGCCAGCAGACCCTAAAATGTAAAGGCATGTGGTTGTGGGGAGAGGATCTGGTGCGATGCTCAGAATCAAGTTGCTATGCACAAGTGGGAAGGATATATGGGGTAGCAGCCCAGTTTGAGTTTTTTTCCGTCAGACCCTGACTCACCCCACGTGACAGAGCTCCCTCCAGAGCTGTGTCCCGTTTGGCCTTTATGTATTTCAAAAACAAACACCAGATTTCCAGGGAAGCTGCAAGAAATGCCATTAAAACTGGACTGTGAGCCAAACGCTTCACAATCCCCCCAGGGAGACACTCATACCCCAATGGCCACAGTTACCTACAAAGAGAGGATTCAGCTCTGCTGCCTCCTGTTCGTATTGGGAAACAGGAAACCATGTCCTCCTGTTCACATAGACTGAGACCAAGCTTTCCTGGTCTCACTGCAAAGGAAGCTAAATCACAAAGCTATATTTCTAGTGCACAAATGTCAGAGGCAGATAGTCAAGAAGTCATTAGGCCAGCAAAGTTCCATGTTTGTGGAATGTTTACCCTGTCCCCTACCATTGGGATCTCTTGTGCCACACCCAAGTTTGTGAGCTCCTCAGAATTTCCTATTCCAGATATGTATTCACAGATTTTGTTCCTCTTCTCCTCTCATTGTGTCTTATTTGGGGTGATAGTAATGTCAAGGCATTGTGGTGTTTGACAGTGGAAGATTGTTTTGTGGCACGTGTTCGCATATATCTTAGACTCGTTTCTCATTTTGCCCTTTGAAATATTGAATCTCTGTGTCAATACTTATACTACCTTGATTCTTTAATGTCCATCTGGGTGGATTTATAATCAACTTTTCACAAGATATTTCTGAGAAATGTACATTTTCTTGACATACATATTCATTTCTGAATTCTCAAAATGAACTTCAGTGAATATTGAGTACTAACCCTAATATTTCTTCAGTAAGTGACCCAGTTTAACATCAATGAAAGTCTATTCATATGGGACGTGATGTGTATTTTGAAGTAAATTTTCATTCAAAATTGTTAAATTCCTATTTCTTCGTATCATAGGATGTATCATTTCATCCAATATTCACAAATTGACATGCATGTGATTCACTTACATTCACTCCCTGTATCAGAACCCATGTATTTCTCCATGTTGCTTTACTTGCTTTTTCATGAGATTTCTTTTATAAAACATTACTTTTGAATTCCATCATCATTTTCGAAGCAAAACTCACAGTTTGGTGTAATTAGTAACCCTAATATTACCACTAGACATACACCTACTTGGATTGAATGTTTATCTGAATACCAGATTTCATGTATTTTTTAAAATATCAATTCAATCCATTATTTAAAATAGTAACCAGTTATATTTTTTATTCACCCTATGGTCTATTCATGCATCATCTCTATATACGTAAACCCAGGGTGCACCTATTTTTATCCCCAAACTCTAAATGACAGGGTTTGAAAACATGCTCCCAGAAATGGTGGAAGAAATACACATGTCACCTCCTCCCTGTATTCCTTTCATCACATCATCTTCTGGACACCAAATGCAAAACTCACACTCACCTTATGATTCTTCCAAAGCCTGATTTTAATGAGAGCATGGATTACTAAAATCATCTAAGTCCGCTTTGCCTATTGTTTTCAATATTCAATCCTATGGTGAGCGTACACTTGTTTCTTCCTAGGATAGTGTATTCAACCACCCCCCTGTTGAAAATATCCCTGATCTTATCACTCATTTTGTACTTTGCCCGATCTCCTAACATCCCAATTGATATCTATTTCCCCAAGTGCCTTGTTGTGACTGACTCTTCATGTGTGCTGACATTCCCATTTACACTCTAATAGAAATTCATTCGATTGCAAAAAGGGCCTTTTGCCCAAATCCTAAACTCACTCTTCTTCCTTACCCTACACTGGAATCCTGTCTACTATCTCAATATCACTGGAAGTTCTCTTTCACATTCAGTGGTCCCAGGTCCAAGATCTTATGCCATTGTATATGGATTTAGAGGATTCACCTCTGCAGAACATCATTCAAAACTATGTATCCAAATCAAGGGCCCAACACCCTTGTGTGCTTCAGCTCTTACCTAGTTTTCACCTTCCATTCTTATAAATATCCCAGTTGCCCAATCCCAGTATTCATCCAGCAGAATGACTCCTAAGCCAAATCGAACCTGATATGACCCTGAAGCAGACTCTGTTCCCTCAATCTATTTTCACATAACAGCAGGTCCTGAGTTGATCTTGCCATACAGGTATGTAGGGAATCCTCCAGCTGCTGAGAAGCTCAAAGGTAGATGCAGAAATGATCCCTGGAGCCAATGTAGGCAGCTAGGTAGGACCTGTGAGGTCTAAAGTCATCTTCCATGGCCAACAACCCAGTGAGGATGAAGGGATGTGGCTGAATCAGCCTCTCTCTTCTCAATGCAGGGAAGATGGACACAATCAGGCCTGGGTGGGTTGCTGATCCCGGGCTCCTAGGGTATATAGACCTTTATGACTTGTGAAAATGTCACAGGAAGGTGGGGCAGCCTCCCTCTCATGGGACCCTTGGAAACAACTGTTAGGACAAAGTGGTTGCCAAGGCAGTGACCTCATTCACTTCCCTGAAGGAAGTGACCTCACCTCACTTCCTTGGTGATGGAACTCTCTGAACGTGGGATCCAGGAGGCGAGGCACCCAGAGGCAATTCCAGTCCCAGTGGGCTCCCTTGTTTTTTCTGTACCAAGGCCAGAGTCATTCTTTCTTGGCACCTGGTGATGTGTGGGTAGCCAAATGCCTTGAATGGTCTGAACAGGGGCCTTTCCTGAGAAAGAAGTGTTGGCTCATTGCTGGCTCCTGACAACTACACAGAGATGGCCAAGGAGACCAGAGCTGAGACAGGACCGGCCACTGCGGGGGAACAAATTTTCACCCACCAGTCAGAGGTCAGAGTGGATAGATGCAGACCAAATACAGGGGTGGTTTGTGTGTCTCAGTGGGTGTGTGTTTCAATTTGGCATTTTGTCTCATGTTCTGAGATCATGTAGGAAAAACGTGTTTGTTGTTGTTGTTGTTGTTGTTGTTGTTGTTTGTTGGTTTGAAATGGACTGTTAACTAGTGAGTCTTTCTATAGAGTCAGTGGATCCCACTGGGTTTGTGGTTAAAGAGAGTAGAGAGAAGAATGCAGCCGTGAATGTGTCCTGTCTAGTGGAAATCTTAGCAGGACTCCTCAAGGCCAATTGATGAATGGACTGCTGCTTGTCTTGCAGATGGGAAACACCTACCAAGATCCCAAGTTCCTGTATTCTTCCAGAATTTTGGCCACTCTCTGAAGGGGTTCGTGTTTTTGTGAACAAGATGGGTACCACCTTCAAGCTCTGTGACAAGGCCATGGACTGGATTGCTGACGGGAATGCCAAGCATCTCAGAAAAGTAAAAATTAGCATGACTGGTAAGGATCTCTCTGGAGAATCCCTGCTTGCATAGATAGCCACCCAAGTTGCATGATTAGGAGCTGTCAGTGCCACAGTGTTCAATTAAAGAAAAGTTTTTCTCCAGGCTTCTTTCCTCCCTATTGTTCTGTTCCCCTGAATGTCAGGGAGGTGTTTGCCTTAGGGCACTCCTTTGGGAATCCTCCAGAAAAGAGTTTCAAACGGAAAGGAAGGGGCCCAATCTGTGCCTTTTAGGTAAAGTGCTTTGTAAAGGCTGTGTCTGAATCAGACTCTTGGCCCTGTGTGTGGCTGTGAATTACATTCTCAGCACCCCAGGAAACTCAAGAAAAATCCCATGTGTCCATGCACATCTAAAAGGATGAAAAAGAAGTGTAATATTGGACGAAGTCTCTTGCCTTCCTCTGGTCAGGCTCCTGACACCGATGAAGTAAGAACAGGGATCCTCTGGGTCAAATGAGTTGTTGCAAGCCATCCAGTAACTAGCACACAGGTGTTTGGGTGTTTTCATGAGTCCAGTACACATAAAGAATCTACCCCTGGCAGGCAGGAGGCCTCGAATTTGAGAAGCAGAGCAGTATTAACTACAGGCCCATTTTATCTATCCTGTTTCTCAGGAAGGGTGTCCAGGCCACCATGACATTTGGCACATGATGGGCATGAGCCCTTACTTTGCACACCATCTTAGACTGCTCCCCCTATGGAAACCCCCAGCCAGAATGTTATGATGAGTATCTGTATGGAAGAAGAGGAGGGCCATGTGGGAGTGTTTTTGTTAGAATAGTGGTCTTTTGTGTGGTGGTTGGAAAACATGAGTGGGTCCACCTCAGCTTGAACTCTGGTGTGATGCCATTAGAGACTCAGTTCTGGAACTGATCTCAGAGAACTCTTGCCATGAATCGAGTTGGGATTTTACAAGGCCAGGCATTAGAGGAGCCCTTGGAAACTGAGATCTAGGCCGAGGGTGGCTTCCTCCACAGCACTGGGAATCTCAGCCAGGATTTCACATGATTTTGCTGTTAAAGCCTTTTCAGCTATAGTTGAGAGCCAAAACTCACATGAACCTCATATTTTAGACCCCCAATGGGCCTGGCTTCCTGTGACCTTTCGCCACTCCGTGAAAAGCCTTGCCTGCATGCGATCTCCAGAGCTTTTACTGAAAGGAGATTCCTCAGCCCTTAATGGCTCGTGAATGAATCAAAACCCACAGTGCCAACTTCTTCATTCTTGAGATATGGCTAGGCCAATAACATGAAGGTTTTGAGAATCCCATGACCAGAAATCCCCGGAGAACCTTTAGATCTCCTGTTGCTCATCATGACTGAACCCGCCATTGCCGTTTTTGACTGAGTGGAATTCATGACCATGGTGAAGAACAGAGATGTCAGTGAGTAGGAGCCAGCAGGGAACTGGGTCTGGAGCAATGGAGTGCAGGTGTGTGACCAACATCTGTGGTGAGCCCCTGTGGTTCTGTAATTGGTATCCAAATGACATGTGACTGACAAGGTGCAGCCAGCAGACCCTAAAATGTAAAGGCATGTTGTTGTGGGGAGAGGATCTGGTGCGATGCTCAGAATCAAGTTGCTACGCACAAGTGGGAAAGATATATGGGGTAGCAGCCCAGTTTGTGTTTTTTTCCGTCAGACCCTGACTCACCCCACGTGACAGAGCTCCCTCCAGAGCTGTGTCCCGGTTGACCTTTATGTATTTCAAAAACAAACACCAGATTTCCAGGGAAGCTGCAAGAAATGCCATTAAAACTGGACTGTGAGCCAAAGGCTTCACAATCCCCCCAGGGAGACACTCATACCCCAATGGCCACAGTTACCTACAAAGAGAGGATTCAGCTCTGCTGCCCCCTGTTCGTATTGGGAAATAGGAAACCATGTCCTCGTGTTCACATAGACTGAGACCAAGCTTTCCTGGTCTCACTGCAAAGGAAGCTAAATCACAAAGCTATATTTCTAGTGCACAAATGTCAGAGGCAGATAGTCAAGAAGTCATTAGGCCAGCAAAGTTCCATGTTTGTGGAATGTTTACCCTGTTCCCTACCATTGGGATCTCTTGTGCCACACCCAAGTTTGTGAGCTCCTCAGAATTTCCTATTCCAGATATGTATTCACAGATTTTGTTCCTCTTCTCCTCTCATTGTGTCTTATTTGGGGTGATAGTAATGTCAAGGCATTGTGGTGGATGACAGTGGAAGATTGTTATGTGGCACGTGTTCGCATATATCTTAGACTCGTTTCTCATTTTGCCCTTTGAAATATTGAATCTCTGTGTCAATACTTATACTACCTTGATTCTTTAATGTCCATCTGGGTGGATTTATAATCAACTTTTCACAAGATATTTCTGAGAAATGTACATTTTCTTGACATACATATTCATTTCTGAATTCTCAAAATGAACTTCAGTGAATATTGAGTACTAACCCTAATATTTCTTCAGTAAGTGACCCAGTTTAACATCAATGAAAGTCTATTCATACGGGACGTGATGTGTATTTTGAAGTAAATTTTCATTCAAAATTGTTAAATTCCTATTTCTTCGTATCATAGGATGTATCATTTCATCCAATATTCACAAATTGACATGCATGTGATTCACTTACATTCACTCCCTGTATCAGAACCCATGTATTTCTCCATGTTGCTTTACTTGCTTTTTCATGAGATTTCTTTTATAAAACATTACTTTTGAATTCCATCATCATTTTCGAAGCAAAACTCACAGTTTGGTGTAATTAGTAACCCTAATATTACCACTAGACGTACACCTACTTGGATTGAATGTTTATCTGAATACCAGATTTCATGTATTTTTTAAAATATCAATTCAATCCATTATTTAAAATAGTAACCAGTTATATTTTTTATTCACCCTATGGTCTATTCATGCATCATCTCTATATACGTAAACCCAGGGTGCACCTATTTTTAGCCCCAAACTCTAAATGACAGGGTTTGAAAACATGCTCCCAGAAATGGTGGAAGAAATACACATGTCACCTCCTCCCTGTATTCCTTTCATCACATCATCTTCTGGACACCAAATGCAAAACTCACACTCACCTTATGATTCTTCCAAAGCCTGATTTTAATGAGAGCATGGATTACTAAAATCATCTAAGTCCGCTTTGCCTATTGTTTTCAATATTCAATCCTATGGTGAGCGTACACTTGTTTCTTCCTAGGATAGTGTATTCAACCACCCCCCTGTTGAAAATATCCCTGATCTTATCACTCATTTTGTACTTTGCCCGATCTCCTAACATCCCAATTGATATCTATTTCCCCAAGTGCCTTGTTGTGACTGACTCTTCATGTGTGCTGACATTCCCATTTACACTCTAATAGAAATTCATTCGATTGCAAAAAGGGCCTTTTGCCCAAATCCTAAACTCACTCTTCTTCCTTACCCTACACTGGAATCCTGTCTACTATCTCAATATCACTGGAAGTTCTCTTTCACATTCAGTGGTCCCAGGTCCAAGATCTTATGCCATTGTATATGGATTTAGAGGATTCACCTCTGCAGAACATCATTCAAAACTATGTATCCAAATCAAGGGCCCAACACCCTTGTGTGCTTCAGCTCTTACCTAGTTTTCACCTTCCATTCTTATAAATATCCCAGTTGCCCAATCCCCGTATTCATCCAGCAGAATGACTCCTAAGCCAAATCGAACCTGATATGACCCTGAAGCAGACTCTGTTCCCTCAATCTATTTTCACATAACAGCAGGTCCTGAGTTGATCTTGCCATACAGGTATGTAGGGAATCCTCCAGCTGCTGAGAAGCTCAAAGGTAGATGCAGAAATGATCCCTGGAGCCAATGTAGGCAGCTAGGTAGGACCTGTGAGGTCTAAAGTCATCTTCCATGGCCAACAACCCAGTGAGGATGAAGGGATGTGGCTGAATCAGCCTCTCTCTTCTCAATGCAGGGAAGATGGACACAATCAGGCCTGGGTGGGTTGCTGATCCCGGGCTCCTAGGGTATATAGACCTTTATGACTTGTGAAAATGTCACAGGAAGGTGGGGCAGCCTCCCTCTCATGGGACCCTTGGAAACAACTTTTAGGACAAAGTGGTTGCCAAGGCAGTGACCTCATTCACTTCCCTGAAGGAAGTGACCTCACCTCACTTCCTTGGTGATGGAACTCTCTGAACGTGGGATCCAGGAGGCGAGGCACCCAGAGGCAATTCCAGTCCCAGTGGGCTCCCTTGTTTTTTCTGTACCAAGGCCAGAGTCATTCTTTCTTGGCACCTGGTGATGTGTGGGTAGCCAAATGCCTTGAATGGTCTGAACAGGGGCCTTTCCTGAGAAAGAAGTGTTGGCTCATTGCTGGCTCCTGACAACTACACAGAGATGGCCAAGGAGACCAGAGCTGAGACAGGACCGGCCACTGCTGGGGAACAAATTTTCACCCACCAGTCAGAGGTCAGAGTGGATAGATGCAGACCAAATACAGGGGTGGTTTGTGTGTCTCAGTGGGTGTGTGTTTCAATTTGGCATTTTGTCTCATGTTCTGAGATCATGTAGGAAAAACGTGTTTGTTGTTGTTGTTGTTGTTGTTGTTTGTTGGTTTGAAATGGACTGTTAACTAGTGAGTCTTTCTATAGAGTCAGTGGATCCCACTGGGTTTGTGGTTAAAGAGAGTAGAGAGAAGAATGCAGCCGTGAATGTGTCCTGTCTAGTGGAAATCTTTGCAGGACTCCTCAAGGCCAATTGATGAATGGACTGCTGCTTGTCTTGCAGATGGGAAACACCTACCAAGATCCCAAGTTCCTGTATTCTTCCAGAATTTTGGCCACTCTCTGAAGGGGTTCGTGTTTTTGTGAACAAGATGGGTACCACCTTCAAGCTCTGTGACAAGGCCATGGACTGGATTGCTACGGGAATGCCAAGCATCTCAGAAAAGTAAAAATTAGCATGACTGGTAAGGATCTCTCTGGAGAATCCCTGCTTGCATAGATAGCCACCCAAGTTGCATGATTAGGAGCTGTCAGTGCCACAGTGTTCAATTAAAGAAAAGTTTTTCTCCAGGCTTCTTTCCTCCCTATTGTTCTGTTCCCCTGAATGTCAGGGAGGTGTTTGCCTTAGGGCACTCCTTTGGGAATCCTCCAGAAAAGAGTTTCAAACGGAAAGGAAGAGGCCCAATCTGTGCCTTTTAGGTAAAGTGCTTTGTAAAGGCTGTGTCTGAATCAGACTCTTGGCCCTGTGTGTGGCTGTGAATTACATTCTCAGCACCCCAGGAAACTCAAGAAAAATCTCATGTGTCCATGCACATCTAAAAGGATGAAAAAGAAGTGTAATATTGGACGAAGTCTCTTGCCTTCCTCTGGTCAGGCTCCTGACACCGATGAAGTAAGAACAGGGATCCTCTGGGTCAAATGAGTTGTTGCAAGCCATCCAGTAACTAGCACACAGGTGTTTGGGTGTTTTCATGAGTCCAGTACACATAAAGAATCTACCCCTGGCAGGCAGGAGGCCTCGAATTTGAGAAGCAGAGCAGTATTAACTACAGGCCCATTTTATCTATCCTGTTTCTCAGGAAGGGTGTCCAGGCCACCATGACATTTGGCACATGATGGGCATGAGCCCTTACTTTGCACACCATCTTAGACTGCTCCCCCTATGGAAACCCCCAGCCAGAATGTTATGATGAGTATCTGTATGGAAGAAGAGGAGGGCCATGTGGGAGTGTTTTTGTTAGAATAGTGGTCTTTTGTGTGGTGGTTGGAAAAGATGAGTGGGTCCACCTCAGCTTGAACTCTGGTGTGATGCCATTAGAGACTCAGTTCTGGAACTGATCTCAGAGAACTCTTGCCATGAATCGAGTTGGGATTTTACAAGGCCAGGCATTAGAGGAGCCCTTGGAAACTGAGATCTAGGCCGAGGGTGGCTTCCTCCACAGCACTGGGAATGTCAGCCAGGATTTCACATGATTTTGCTGTTAAAGCCTTTTCAGCTATAGTTGAGAGCCAAAACTCACATGAACCTCATATTTTAGACCCCCAATGGGCCTGGCTTCCTGTGACCTTTCGCCACTCCGTGAAAAGCCTTGCCTGCATGCGATCTCCAGAGCTTTTACTGAAAGGAGATTCCTCAGCCCTTAATGGCTCGTGAATGAATCAAAACCCACAGTGCCAACTTCTTCATTCTTGAGATATGGCTAGGCCAATAACATGAAGGTTTTGAGAATCCCATGACCAGAAATCCCCGGAGAACCTTTAGATCTCCTGTTGCTCATCATGACTGAACCCGCCATTGCCCTTTTTGACTGAGTGGAATTCATGACCATGGTGAAGAACAGAGATGTCAGTGAGTAGGAGCCAGCAGGGAACTGGGTCTGGAGCAATGGAGTGCAGGTGTGTGACCAACATCTGTGGTGAGCCCCTGTGGTTCTGTCATTGGTATCCAAATGACATGTGACTGACAAGGTGCAGCCAGCAGACCCTAAAATGTAAAGGCATGTGGTTGTGGGGAGAGGATCTGGTGCGATGCTCAGAATCAAGTTGCTATGCACAAGTGGGAAGGATATATGGGGTAGCAGCCCAGTTTGAGTTTTTTTCCGTCAGACCCTGACTCACCCCACGTGACAGAGCTCCCTCCAGAGCTGTGTCCCGTTTGGCCTTTATGTATTTCAAAAACAAACACCAGATTTCCAGGGAAGCTGCAAGAAATGCCATTAAAACTGGACTGTGAGCCAAACGCTTCACAATCCCCCCAGGGAGACACTCATACCCCAATGGCCCCAGTTACCTACAAAGAGAGGATTCAGCTCTGCTGCCTCCTGTTCGTATTGGGAAACAGGAAACCATGTCCTCCTGTTCACATAGACTGAGACCAAGCTTTCCTGGTCTCACTGCAAAGGAAGCTAAATCACAAAGCTATATTTCTAGTGCACAAATGTCAGAGGCAGATAGTCAAGAAGTCATTAGGCCAGCAAAGTTCCATGTTTGTGGAATGTTTACCCTGTCCCCTACCATTGGGATCTCTTGTGCCACACCCAAGTTTGTGAGCTCCTCAGAATTTCCTATTCCAGATATGTATTCACAGATTTTGTTCCTCTTCTCCTCTCATTGTGTCTTATTTGGGGTGATAGTAATGTCAAGGCATTGTGGTGGATGACAGTGGAAGATTGTTATGTGGCACGTGTTCGCATATATCTTAGACTCATTTCTCATTTTGCCCTTTGAAATATTGAATCTCTGTGTCAATACTTATACTACCTTGATTCTTTAATGTCCATCTGGGTGGATTTATAATCAACTTTTCACAAGATATTTCTCAGAAATGTACATTTTCTTGACATACATATTCATTTCTGAATTCTCAAAATGAACTTCAGTGAATATTGAGTACTAACCCTAATATTTCTTCAGTAAGTGACCCAGTTTAACATCAATGAAAGTCTATTCATACGGGACGTGATGTGTATTTTGAAGTAAATTTTCATTCAAAATTGTTAAATTCCTATTTCTTCGTATCATAGGATGTATCATTTCATCCAATATTCACAAATTGACATGCATGTGATTCACTTACATTCACTCCCTGTATCAGAACCCATGTATTTCTCCATGTTGCTTTACTTGCTTTTTCATGAGATTTCTTTTATAAAACATTACTTTTGAATTCCATCATCATTTTCGAAGCAAAACTCACAGTTTGGTGTAATTAGTAACCCTAATATTACCACTAGACGTACACCTACTTGGATTGAATGTTTATCTGAATACCAGATTTCATGTATTTTTTAAAATATCAATTCAATCCATTATTTAAAATAGTAACCAGTTATATTTTTTATTCACCCTATGGTCTATTCATGCATCATCTCTATATACGTAAACCCAGGGTGCACCTATTTTTATCCCCAAACTCTAAATGACAGGGTTTGAAAACATGCTCCCAGAAATGGTGGAAGAAATACACATGTCACCTCCTCCCTGTATTCCTTTCATCACATCATCTTCTGGACACCAAATGCAAAACTCACACTCACCTTATGATTCTTCCAAAGCCTGATTTTAATGAGAGCATGGATTACTAAAATCATCTAAGTCCGCTTTGCCTATTGTTTTCAATATTCAATCCTATGGTGAGCGTACACTTGTTTCTTCCTAGGATAGTGTATTCAACCACCCCCCTGTTGAAAATATCCCTGATCTTATCACTCATTTTGTACTTTGCCCGATCTCCTAACATCCCAATTGATATCTATTTCCCCAAGTGCCTTGTTGTGACTGACTCTTCATGTGTGCTGACATTCCCATTTACACTCTAATAGAAATTCATTCGATTGCAAAAAGGGCCTTTTGCCCAAATCCTAAACTCACTCTTCTTCCTTACCCTACACTGGAATCCTGTCTACTATCTCAATATCACTGGAAGTTCTCTTTCACATTCAGTGGTCCCAGGTCCAAGATCTTATGCCATTGTATATGGATTTAGAGGATTCACCTCTGCAGAACATCATTCAAAACTATGTATCCAAATCAAGGGCCCAACACCCTTGTGTGCTTCAGCTCTTACCTAGTTTTCACCTTCCATTCTTATAAATATCCCAGTTGCCCAATCCCCGTATTCATCCAGCAGAATGACTCCTAAGCCAAATCGAACCTGATATGACCCTGAAGCAGACTCTGTTCCCTCAATCTATTTTCACATAACAGCAGGTCCTGAGTTGATCTTGCCATACAGGTATGTAGGGAATCCTCCAGCTGCTGAGAAGCTCAAAGGTAGATGCAGAAATGATCCCTGGAGCCAATGTAGGCAGCTAGGTAGGACCTGTGAGGTCTAAAGTCATCTTCCATGGCCAACAACCCAGTGAGGATGAAGGGATGTGGCTGAATCAGCCTCTCTCTTCTCAATGCAGGGAAGATGGACACAATCAGGCCTGGGTGGGTTGCTGATCCCGGGCTCCTTTATGACTTGTGAAAATGTCACAGGAAGGTGGGGCAGCCTCCCTCTCATGGGACCCTTGGAAACAACTGTTAGGACAAAGTGGTTGCCAAGGCAGTGACCTCATTCACTTCCCTGAAGGAAGTGACCTCACCTCACTTCCTTGGTGATGGAACTCTCTGAACGTGGGATCCAGGAGGCGAGGCACCCAGAGGCAATTCCAGTCCCAGTGGGCTCCCTTGTTTTTTCTGTACCAAGGCCAGAGTCATTCTTTCTTGGCACCTGGTGATGTGTGGGTAGCCAAATGCCTTGAATGGTCTGAACAGGGGCCTTTCCTGAGAAAGAAGTGTTGGCTCATTGCTGGCTCCTGACAACTACACAGAGATGGCCAAGGAGACCAGAGCTGAGACAGGACCGGCCACTGCTGGGGAACAAATTTTCACCCACCAGTCAGAGGTCAGAGTGGATAGATGCAGACCAAATACAGGGGTGGTTTGTGTGTCTCAGTGGGTGTGTGTTTCAATTTGGCATTTTGTCTCATGTTCTGAGATCATGTAGGAAAAACGTGTTTGTTGTTGTTGTTGTTGTTGTTGTTGTTTGTTGGTTTGAAATGGACTGTTAACTAGTGAGTCTTTCTATAGAGTCAGTGGATCCCACTGGGTTTGTGGTTAAAGAGAGTAGAGAGAAGAATGCAGCCGTGAATGTGTCCTGTCTAGTGGAAATCTTTGCAGGACTCCTCAAGGCCAATTGATGAATGGACTGCTGCTTGTCTTGCAGATGGGAAACACCTACCAAGATCCCAAGTTCCTGTATTCTTCCAGAATTTTGGCCACTCTCTGAAGGGGTTCGTGTTTTTGTGAACAAGATGGGTACCACCTTCAAGCTCTGTGACAAGGCCATGGACTGGATTGCTGACGGGAATGCCAAGCATCTCAGAAAAGTAAAAATTAGCATGACTGGTAAGGATCTCTCTGGAGAATCCCTGCTTGCATAGATAGCCACCCAAGTTGCATGATTAGGAGCTGTCAGTGCCACAGTGTTCAATTAAAGAAAAGTTTTTCTCCAGGCTTCTTTCCTCCCTATTGTTCTGTTCCCCTGAATGTCAGGGAGGTGTTTGCCTTAGGGCACTCCTTTGGGAATCCTCCAGAAAAGAGTTTCAAACGGAAAGGAAGAGGCCCAATCTGTGCCTTTTAGGTAAAGTGCTTTGTAAAGGCTGTGTCTGAATCAGACTCTTGGCCCTGTGTGTGGCTGTGAATTACATTCTCAGCACCCCAGGAAACTCAAGAAAAATCCCATGTGTCCATGCACATCTAAAAGGATGAAAAAGAAGTGTAATATTGGACGAAGTCTCTTGCCTTCCTCTGGTCAGGCTCCTGACACCGATGAAGTAAGAACAGGGATCCTCTGGGTCAAATGAGTTGTTGCAAGCCATCCAGTAACTAGCACACAGGTGTTTGGGTGTTTTCATGAGTCCAGTACACATAAAGAATCTACCCCTGGCAGGCAGGAGGCCTCGAATTTGAGAAGCAGAGCAGTATTAACTACAGGCCCATTTTATCTATCCTGTTTCTCAGGAAGGGTGTCCAGGCCACCATGACATTTGGCACATGATGGGCATGAGCCCTTACTTTGCACACCATCTTAGACTGCTCCCCCTATGGAAACCCCCAGCCAGAATGTTATGATGAGTATCTGTATGGAAGAAGAGGAGGGCCATGTGGGAGTGTTTTTGTTAGAATAGTGGTCTTTTGTGTGGTGGTTGGAAAAGATGAGTGGGTCCACCTCAGCTTGAACTCTGGTGTGATGCCATTAGAGACTCAGTTCTGGAACTGATCTCAGAGAACTCTTGCCATGAATCGAGTTGGGATTTTACAAGGCCAGGCATTAGAGGAGCCCTTGGAAACTGAGATCTAGGCCGAGGGTGGCTTCCTCCACAGCACTGGGAATGTCAGCCAGGATTTCACATGATTTTGCTGTTAAAGCCTTTTCAGCTATAGTTGAGAGCCAAAACTCACATGAACCTCATATTTTAGACCCCCAATGGGCCTGGCTTCCTGTGACCTTTCGCCACTCCGTGAAAAGCCTTGCCTGCATGCGATCTCCAGAGCTTTTACTGAAAGGAGATTCCTCAGCCCTTAATGGCTCGTGAATGAATCAAAACCCACAGTGCCAACTTCTTCATTCTTGAGATATGGCTAGGCCAATAACATGAAGGTTTTGAGAATCCCATGACCAGAAATCCCCGGAGAACCTTTAGATCTCCTGTTGCTCATCATGACTGAACCCGCCATTGCCCTTTTTGACTGAGTGGAATTCATGACCATGGTGAAGAACAGAGATGTCAGTGAGTAGGAGCCAGCAGGGAACTGGGTCTGGAGCAATGGAGTGCAGGTGTGTGACCAACATCTGTGGTGAGCCCCTGTGGTTCTGTCATTGGTATCCAAATGACATGTGACTGACAAGGTGCAGCCAGCAGACCCTAAAATGTAAAGGCATGTGGTTGTGGGGAGAGGATCTGGTGCGATGCTCAGAATCAAGTTGCTATGCACAAGTGGGAAGGATATATGGGGTAGCAGCCCAGTTTGAGTTTTTTTCCGTCAGACCCTGACTCACCCCACGTGACAGAGCTCCCTCCAGAGCTGTGTCCCGTTTGGCCTTTATGTATTTCAAAAACAAACACCAGATTTCCAGGGAAGCTGCAAGAAATGCCATTAAAACTGGACTGTGAGCCAAACGCTTCACAATCCCCCCAGGGAGACACTCATACCCCAATGGCCCCAGTTACCTACAAAGAGAGGATTCAGCTCTGCTGCCTCCTGTTCGTATTGGGAAACAGGAAACCATGTCCTCCTGTTCACATAGACTGAGACCAAGCTTTCCTGGTCTCACTGCAAAGGAAGCTAAATCACAAAGCTATATTTCTAGTGCACAAATGTCAGAGGCAGATAGTCAAGAAGTCATTAGGCCAGCAAAGTTCCATGTTTGTGGAATGTTTACCCTGTCCCCTACCATTGGGATCTCTTGTGCCACACCCAAGTTTGTGAGCTCCTCAGAATTTCCTATTCCAGATATGTATTCACAGATTTTGTTCCTCTTCTCCTCTCATTGTGTCTTATTTGGGGTGATAGTAATGTCAAGGCATTGTGGTGGATGACAGTGGAAGATTGTTATGTGGCACGTGTTCGCATATATCTTAGACTCGTTTTTCATTTTGCCCTTTGAAATATTGAATCTCTGTGTCAATACTTATACTACCTTGATTCTTTAATGTCCATCTGGGTGGATTTATAATCAACTTTTCACAAGATATTTCTCAGAAATGTACATTTTCTTGACATACATATTCATTTCTGAATTCTCAAAATGAACTTCAGTGAATATTGCGTACTAACCCTAATATTTCTTCAGTAAGTGACCCAGTTTAACATCAATGAAAGTCTATTCATACGGGTCGTGATGTGTATTTTGAAGTAAATTTTCATTCAAAATTGTTAAATTCCTATTTCTTCGTATCATAGGATGTATCATTTCATCCAATATTCACAAATTGACATGCATATGATTCACTTACATTCACTCCCTGTATCAGAACCCATGTATTTCTCCATGTTGCTTTACTTGCTTTTTCATGAGATTTCTTTTATAAAACATTACTTTTGAATTCCATCATCATTTTCGAAGCAAAACTCACAGTTTGGTGTAATTAGTAACCCTAATATTACCACTAGACGTACACCTACTTGGATTGAATGTTTATCTGAATACCAGATTTCATGTATTTTTTAAAATATCAATTCAATCCATTATTTAAAATAGTAACCAGTTATATTTTTTATTCACCCTATGGTCTATTCATGCATCATCTCTATATACGTAAACCCAGGGTGCACCTATTTTTATCCCCAAACTCTAAATGACAGGGTTTGAAAACATGCTCCCAGAAATGGTGGAAGAAATACACATGTCACCTCCTCCCTGTATTCCTTTCATCACATCATCTTCTGGACACCAAATGCAAAACTCACACTCACCTTATGATTCTTCCAAAGCCTGATTTTAATGAGAGCATGGATTACTAAAATCATCTAAGTCCGCTTTGCCTATTGTTTTCAATATTCAATCCTATGGTGAGCGTACACTTGTTTCTTCCTAGGATAGTGTATTCAACCACCCCCCTGTTGAAAATATCCCTGATCTTATCACTCATTTTGTACTTTGCCCGATCTCCTAACATCCCAATTGATATCTATTTCCCCAAGTGCCTTGTTGTGACTGACTCTTCATGTGTGCTGACATTCCCATTTACACTCTAATAGAAATTCATTCGATTGCAAAAAGGGCCTTTTGCCCAAATCCTAAACTCACTCTTCTTCCTTACCCTACACTGGAATCCTGTCTACTATCTCAATATCACTGGAAGTTCTCTTTCACATTCAGTGGTCCCAGGTCCAAGATCTTATGCCATTGTATATGGATTTAGAGGATTCACCTCTGCAGAACATCATTCAAAACTATGTATCCAAATCAAGGGCCCAACACCCTTGTGTGCTTCAGCTCTTACCTAGTTTTCACCTTCCATTCTTATAAATATCCCAGTTGCCCAATCCCCGTATTCATCCAGCAGAATGACTCCTAAGCCAAATCGAACCTGATATGACCCTGAAGCAGACTCTGTTCCCTCAATCTATTTTCACATAACAGCAGGTCCTGAGTGGATCTTGCCATACAGGTATGTAGGGAATCCTCCAGCTGCTGAGAAGCTCAAAGGTAGATGCAGAAATGATCCCTGGAGCCAATGTAGGCAGCTAGGTAGGACCTGTGAGGTCTAAAGTCATCTTCCATGGCCAACAACCCAGTGAGGATGAAGGGATGTGGCTGAATCAGCCTCTCTCTTCTCAATGCAGGGAAGATGGACACAATCAGGCCTGGGTGGGTTGCTGATCCCGGGCTCCTTTATGACTTGTGAAAATGTCACAGGAAGGTGGGGCAGCCTCCCTCTCATGGGACCCTTGGAAACAACTGTTAGGACAAAGTGGTTGCCAAGGCAGTGACCTCATTCACTTCACTGAAGGAAGTGACCTCACCTCACTTCCTTGGTGATGGAACTCTCTGAACGTGGGATCCAGGAGGCGAGGCACCCAGAGGCAATTCCAGTCCCAGTGGGCTCCCTTGTTTTTTCTGTACCAAGGCCAGAGTCATTCTTTCTTGGCACCTGGTGATGTGTGGGTAGCCAAATGCCTTGAATGGTCTGAACAGGGGCCTTTCCTGAGAAAGAAGTGTTGGCTCATTGCTGGCTCCTGACAACTACACAGAGATGGCCAAGGAGACCAGAGCTGAGACAGGACCGGCCACTGCTGGGGAACAAATTTTCACCCACCAGTCAGAGGTCAGAGTGGATAGATGCAGACCAAATACAGGGGTGGTTTGTGTGTCTCAGTGGGTGTGTGTTTCAATTTGGCATTTTGTCTCATGTTCTGAGATCATGTAGGAAAAACGTGTTTGTTGTTGTTGTTGTTGTTGTTGTTGTTTGTTGGTTTGAAATGGACTGTTAACTAGTGAGTCTTTCTATAGAGTCAGTGGATCCCACTGGGTTTGTGGTTAAAGAGAGTAGAGAGAAGAATGCAGCCGTGAATGTGTCCTGTCTAGTGGAAATCTTTGCAGGACTCCTCAAGGCCAATTGATGAATGGACTGCTGCTTGTCTTGCAGATGGGAAACACCTACCAAGATCCCAAGTTCCTGTATTCTTCCAGAATTTTGGCCACTCTCTGAAGGGGTTCGTGTTTTTGTGAACAAGATGGGTACCACCTTCAAGCTGTGTGACAAGGCCATGGACTGGATTGCTGACGGGAATGCCAAGCATCTCAGAAAAGTAAAAATTAGCATGACTGGTAAGGATCTCTCTGGAGAATCCCTGCTTGCATAGATAGCCACCCAAGTTGCATGATTAGGAGCTGTCAGTGCCACAGTGTTCAATTAAAGAAAAGTTTTTCTCCAGGCTTCTTTCCTCCCTATTGTTCTGTTCCCCTGAATGTCAGGGAGGTGTTTGCCTTAGGGCACTCCTTTGGGAATCCTCCAGAAAAGAGTTTCAAACGGAAAGGAAGGGGCCCAATCTGTGCCTTTTAGGTAAAGTGCTTTGTAAAGGCTGTGTCTGAATCAGACTCTTGGCCCTGTGTGTGGCTGTGAATTACATTCTCAGCACCCCAGGAAACTCAAGAAAAATCCCATGTGTCCATGCACATCTAAAAGGATGAAAAAGAAGTGTAATATTGGACGAAGTCTCTTGCCTTCCTCTGGTCAGGCTCCTGACACCGATGAAGTAAGAACAGGGATCCTCTGGGTCAAATGAGTTGTTGCAAGCCATCCAGTAACTAGCACACAGGTGTTTGGGTGTTTTCATGAGTCCAGTACACATAAAGAATCTACCCCTGGCAGGCAGGAGGCCTCGAATTTGAGAAGCAGAGCAGTATTAACTACAGGCCCATTTTATCTATCCTGTTTCTCAGGAAGGGTGTCCAGGCCACCATGACATTTGGCACATGATGGGCATGAGCCCTTACTTTGCACACCATCTTAGACTGCTCCCCCTATGGAAACCCCCAGCCAGAATGTTATGATGAGTATCTGTATGGAAGAAGAGGAGGGCCATGTGGGAGTGTTTTTGTTAGAATAGTGGTCTTTTGTGTGGTGGTTGGAAAAGATGAGTGGGTCCACCTCAGCTTGAACTCTGGTGTGATGCCATTAGAGACTCAGTTCTGGAACTGATCTCAGAGAACTCTTGCCATGAATCGAGTTGGGATTTTACAAGGCCAGGCATTAGAGGAGCCCTTGGAAACTGAGATCTAGGCCGAGGGTGGCTTCCTCCACAGCACTGGGAATCTCAGCCAGGATTTCACATGATTTTGCTGTTAAAGCCTTTTCAGCTATAGTTGAGAGCCAAAACTCACATGAACCTCATATTTTAGACCCCCAATGGGCCTGGCTTCCTGTGACCTTTCGCCACTCCGTGAAAAGCCTTGCCTGCATGCGATCTCCAGAGCTTTTACTGAAAGGAGATTCCTCAGCCCTTAATGGCTCGTGAATGAATCAAAACCCACAGTGCCAACTTCTTCATTCTTGAGATATGGCTAGGCCAATAACATGAAGGTTTTGAGAATCCCATGACCAGAAATCCCCGGAGAACCTTTAGATCTCCTGTTGCTCATCATGACTGAACCCGCCATTGCCGTTTTTGACTGAGTGGAATTCATGACCATGGTGAAGAACAGAGATGTCAGTGAGTAGGAGCCAGCAGGGAACTGGGTCTGGAGCAATGGAGTGCAGGTGTGTGACCAACATCTGTGGTGAGCCCCTGTGGTTCTGTCATTGGTATCCAAATGACATGTGACTGACAAGGTGCAGCCAGCAGACCCTAAAATGTAAAGGCATGTTGTTGTGGGGAGAGGATCTGGTGCGATGCTCAGAATCAAGTTGCTACGCACAAGTGGGAAAGATATATGGGGTAGCAGCCCAGTTTGTGTTTTTTTCCGTCAGACCCTGACTCACCCCACGTGACAGAGCTCCTTCCAGCGCTGTGTCCCGGTTGACCTTTATGTATTTCAAAAACAAACACCAGATTTCCAGGGAAGCTGCAAGAAATGCCATTAAAACTGGACTGTGAGCCAAAGGCTTCACAATCCCCCCAGGGAGACACTCATACCCCAATGGCCACAGTTACCTACAAAGAGAGGATTCAGCTCTGCTGCCTCCTGTTCGTATTGGGAAATAGTATACCATGTCCTCGTGTTCACATAGACTGAGACCAAGCTTTCCTGGTCTCACTGCAAAGGAAGCTAAATCACAAAGCTATATTTCTAGTGCACAAATGTCAGAGGCAGATAGTCAAGAAGTCATTAGGCCAGCAAAGTTCCATGTTTGTGGAATGTTTACCCTGTCCCCTACCATTGGGATCTCTTGTGCCACACCCAAGTTTGTGAGCTCCTCAGAATTTCCTATTCCAGATATGTATTCACAGATTTTGTTCCTCTTCTCCTCTCATTGTGTCTTATTTGGGGTGATAGTAATGTCAAGGCATTGTGGTGGATGACAGTGGAAGATTGTTATGTGGCACGTGTTCGCATATATCTTAGACTCGTTTTTCATTTTGCCCTTTGAAATATTGAATCTCTGTGTCAATACTTATACTACCTTGATTCTTTAATGTCCATCTGGGTGGATTTATAATCAACTTTTCACAAGATATTTCTCAGAAATGTACATTTTCTTGACATACATATTCATTTCTGAATTCTCAAAATGAACTTCAGTGAATATTGCGTACTAACCCTAATATTTCTTCAGTAAGTGACCCAGTTTAACATCAATGAAAGTCTATTCATACGGGTCGTGATGTGTATTTTGAAGTAAATTTTCATTCAAAATTGTTAAATTCCTATTTCTTCGTATCATAGGATGTATCATTTCATCCAATATTCACAAATTGACATGCATATGATTCACTTACATTCACTCCCTGTATCAGAACCCATGTATTTCTCCATGTTGCTTTACTTGCTTTTTCATGAGATTTCTTTTATAAAACATTACTTTTGAGTTCCATCATCATTTTCGAAGCAAAACTCACAGTTTGGTGTAATTAGTAACCCTAATATTACCACTAGACGTACACCTACTTGGATTGAATGTTTATCTGAATACCAGATTTCATGTATTTTTTAAAATATCAATTCAATCCATTATTTAAAATAGTAACCAGTTATATTTTTTATTCACCCTATGGTCTATTCATGCATCATCTCTATATACGTAAACCCAGGGTGCACCTATTTTTATCCCCAAACTCTAAATGACAGGGTTTGAAAACATGCTCCCAGAAATGGTGGAAGAAATACACATGTCACCTCCTCCCTGTATTCCTTTCATCACATCATCTTCTGGACACCAAATGCAAAACTCACACTCACCTTATGATTCTTCCAAAGCCTGATTTTAATGAGAGCATGGATTACTAAAATCATCTAAGTCCGCTTTGCCTATTGTTTTCAATATTCAATCCTATGGTGAGCGTACACTTGTTTCTTCCTAGGATAGTGTATTCAACCACCCCCCTGTTGAAAATATCCCTGATCTTATCACTCATTTTGTACTTTGCCCGATCTCCTAACATCCCAATTGATATCTATTTCCCCAAGTGCCTTGTTGTGACTGACTCTTCATGTGTGCTGACATTCCCATTTACACTCTAATAGAAATTCATTCGATTGCAAAAAGGGCCTTTTGCCCAAATCCTAAACTCACTCTTCTTCCTTACCCTACACTGGAATCCTGTCTACTATCTCAATATCACTGGAAGTTCTCTTTCACATTCAGTGGTCCCAGGTCCAAGATCTTATGCCATTGTATATGGATTTAGAGGATTCACCTCTGCAGAACATCATTCAAAACTATGTATCCAAATCAAGGGCCCAACACCCTTGTGTGCTTCAGCTCTTACCTAGTTTTCACCTTCCATTCTTATAAATATCCCAGTTGCCCAATCCCCGTATTCATCCAGCAGAATGACTCCTAAGCCAAATCGAACCTGATATGACCCTGAAGCAGACTCTGTTCCCTCAATCTATTTTCACATAACAGCAGGTCCTGAGTTGATCTTGCCATACAGGTATGTAGGGAATCCTCCAGCTGCTGAGAAGCTCAAAGGTAGATGCAGAAATGATCCCTGGAGCCAATGTAGGCAGCTAGGTAGGACCTGTGAGGTCTAAAGTCATCTTCCATGGCCAACAACCCAGTGAGGATGAAGGGATGTGGCTGAATCAGCCTCTCTCTTCTCAATGCAGGGAAGATGGACACAATCAGGCCTGGGTGGGTTGCTGATCCCGGGCTCCTTTATGACTTGTGAAAATGTCACAGGAAGGTGGGGCAGCCTCCCTCTCATGGGACCCTTGGAAACAACTGTTAGGACAAAGTGGTTGCCAAGGCAGTGACCTCATTCACTTCCCTGAAGGAAGTGACCTCACCTCACTTCCTTGGTGATGGAACTCTCTGAACGTGGGATCCAGGAGGCGAGGCACCCAGAGGCAATTCCAGTCCCAGTGGGCTCCCTTGTTTTTTCTGTACCAAGGCCAGAGTCATTCTTTCTTGGCACCTGGTGATGTGTGGGTAGCCAAATGCCTTGAATGGTCTGAACAGGGGCCTTTCCTGAGAAAGAAGTGTTGGCTCATTGCTGGCTCCTGACAACTACACAGAGATGGCCAAGGAGACCAGAGCTGAGACAGGACCGGCCACTGCTGGGGAACAAATTTTCACCCACCAGTCAGAGGTCAGAGTGGATAGATGCAGACCAAATACAGGGGTGGTTTGTGTGTCTCAGTGGGTGTGTGTTTCAATTTGGCATTTTGTCTCATGTTCTGAGATCATGTAGGAAAAACGTGTTTGTTGTTGTTGTTGTTGTTGTTGTTGTTGTTTGTTGGTTTGAAATGGACTGTTAACTAGTGAGTCTTTCTATAGAGTCAGTGGATCCCACTGGGTTTGTGGTTAAAGAGAGTAGAGAGAAGAATGCAGCCGTGAATGTGTCCTGTCTAGTGGAAATCTTTGCAGGACTCCTCAAGGCCAATTGATGAATGGACTGCTGCTTGTCTTGCAGATGGGAAACACCTACGAAGATCCCAAGTTCCTGTATTCTTCCAGAATTTTGGCCACTCTCTGAAGGGGTTCGTGTTTTTGTGAACAAGATGGGTACCACCTTCAAGCTGTGTGACAAGGCCAT